>NC_047139.1:17433702-17733702 GCF_009829125.3 Periophthalmus magnuspinnatus | reverse complement strand
AAGTGAAAATAATACAATCATAGTAAATAGTGTGGGGCTTGAATCTGAGAAGTTGTTATCTTCAACAGCCTCGGTGTGGATTGGCTCTTTGGTTGCTATGATACTCAAGGTTGGAATTCCTAATATGCAACTCAGCTCCAAATTCTCCCCTATAGCTGTTAACCTCGATGACCTTCATTTGACTGGGGCCAAATGCCATGGGTGACATCACACTCACTTAATCTACTTCTTTATACAGTTTATGGTTAGGATTGGTCAGTTAGCACCACTGGGTGTTAAGGGTAAACATCTGCTCCTGTGTCCCCAGCAGAACTCTCTGAAGCTGGTGGAGGTACAGGAGAGCTGCTCGTAATTGCTTTACAATTACTTTATTGTTGTTTTATGACGTGTAAAGCCTGATATTTATATATAAGAACTTTTATAAATTATTTGTAAAGCTTAGTCATTTTTATAAAACAAATAGGTTTTTATTTTAGGGGAAAATATCAGTTGATTTTGTAACTAGTGATGGTGCTTATTGTATTTTCTGTTTTGTCCTGTATAGACCTGAGTTACCAAATATTAATGGGATACTGTCTTTTTGTTCCATTAAATAAGGTAGGCTCTAATAAATATGCAAATATCTGTATTATTTGTAAGGGACTTGTTGGCTGAGCCACACTTTCACCCTCTTGAACCTGTAAAAAGGCCTTTCATCAAAGGAATTCCTCCAGTGAAGAACTGGGTCAATATCCACTGAGCTGACCAAGGCTGTTTTAAGGTCCTCAAATGGACATTGGTGTTCCTCTGTCCAGACAGCAGGGCTTTGGTGATTGGTGTGCAACTTAGATTTTCCTTTCTGCTTGGCACCAAAGAGGAGGTCAAACAGTGGCCTGACAGTGGAGGAACAGTTTAGGATGACATGCTGCTAGTAACTGACCATATCAAGGAACAACTGAATCCGGGACTGTGACTCCATAAAATCTACAGTGCACATGTTGACTAGCTCAACTTTTACCCCATGTATTTCAAAATGTCCTAAATTTCAAAGTAATAAAACAACTGATTAGTGTCACTGAAGTATGTGAAATTTGGCACAGTGACTCTTCAGGTTGTCCCTGCCCAAAAAGTTCGGGAGACCACTATTGAATTTTGCATGGTGTTGTCATGGCGATGCCTGAATGTGTCCATATTATGCCATGTTAGCGCGTCACAGGTACAGCCCTAAGATGTAATAACACAGAGACAAGAGGCATGTTAGCTCCATCTTTGGGGAGTGATGGGTCAGAGGAACATGGGGGTTGTTTGATGCCGCTTGCGGCTTTAATTATAGATTCACATGAGTTAAGTGGTAGTTAAAGAAAGGTAGAAAAAAAAATACAGAACGCAGCAGTGAGATATAACAGAGTACCTCTATAACATTAATTTCTAAAATAGAAAAAAGGTAAGCTGTTTAGTAAAATCTTAAATATAATGATGTTAAGTATGCTTTAGTGCAATGAGCAGTCTAACCTATGCACTGCACACAGAACAACCGCATTGAGTCTGGTGATCAAACTGAAGGCCTTCTTGCTGTGAGGTGAGAGCTCAGCACTACACCACTGTGCCCCATCACAGTCTCTGATGTTTCATATGATTTTTAAATTTTCAGTCACGTTTCACCCTAGTCCGTTGTTCTTTCGTTTTAGTATGCAAAGAACAGCTCCGAACAGCAAGACCGCAAACATTACAGCACAAGTCTTTATCCCTTCAGTCTCAGCATGCCCTCCCCAAACAGGACGACTCTAACTGATTTTGAACAGCTCATCTACGGAGACAGATTTAAATTTAAATTTTGTTTTCTTAAGATAATAAGAAAATGATTTGTATTTCCAGTTCCCCCGCTGAGAATGTCATTTGAACGGTATTAGCATTCATGCAAATTATCTTGGGAAATATCAAAGTTGGACAGAATAGGAAGGACCATCCCAGAAGATCAGAAAATATTTGATTTTGGAAATTGGAAGGAAGAAGGCCAAATGTGAAGCCAAATGCTAGGCTAATGCTAGGCTAATGCAAACCTTACTAGGAATATCAGATGTGAAATGGGCCAAGAATTCTTTCATTCACAGCTATTTCTTTTCAAAAACTGGACTGATCTGTTCAAGTGTTGTTTCTGGAAATGATTATGTCTCTGTCTCTGGTCTTTTTCCAGATATCTATCGAAATGTGAGACGATGCTGTGAGTAGGTCTGTCACTATACCAACGGAAACTATATATTTTAGGGCTCAATATATATCATGTTTCTTTATAAAAGTGAGAGAACTGGGGTATTTTTGTTCTAACACAATCGCATTTAAGCTGTAGAGGGTTGAATAAGTCACTTCTATGAGTAATTATTGACCAGTAACAGTACATTATCTGTTGCAGTTCATGCCTTTAATGATATAGTTTATTTTGTATTATATTGCATTATTGTTATTGAGTCAGTTGAATAAAGCACTTTCAATATTATCGTTTATCGCAGTATTTAGTTTGTGCTTCAAAATGTGTTATGGTGACAGGCCTAGCTGGGAGTACTTTCTAGATCTCGATGGCATAAAGAGTAAACGTACAGGTACCAGATGCTCATCAAGAAAAAAGAAGGGCACCAAAACTCTTCCAAAAAAGAAAAACGTTTTAGGCATGTCTGGTAATGGCTTGAACAACATTAGAGTCTTAAGGCTAAGTCCGTTTTCCGTAAGATCCAGCTTGACAAAAACCTGTAAGACTATTATTAGTCCATAGAGACTTGTGCCGGTCCAATCTGATCATTATTTATGACAGAAATCAAGTTTTATTGGAACTTAGCTTTTTTTCATCAAGACGCCAGAGTCACATGACCTGGAAGTAGTGAGCTGCGTGTCCAATTCTCTCTGTGAATGACGCTTCATAGAGTCTGATAAAGAGTGCAGGCTGTGGAGTGACTGAGGGTTAGAGGCTAGGGGGGACATTTGGGAGACATTTTTATATACTACATGAATGCATAAAAATAGTCTTTGTTTTAGTTTTGCTTACATACTACAATGAGTGGGCCATATGCCAAAAAATGTGCATAATTGTTTTAGAGACATACCACAATTTTGTCAAGCTTCATGTCTCAATTGTCTTAAAGTGGTCACAAAAGTCATTTGCTTTTTCTGTTCACACTTGATTGCAATTGGCTGTCACCCAAACAGAAGCTGACCAATAGGAGATGTAGGCTGGAAAAAAGTGTTGCAAGTGTTGTGAGCATGGAGCTACATTCAAGAGAAAACTACTGAATCACAACATGGTGATTTGACCAAAGCAGTTCACTTTTACAGGAATGATATGACAATAGGGCTATGGTGATCAAATTCTTAGCCATTTTACCGCCAACTACAGAGGGGCGCTTAACGTTTGGAGATGTCCTGTCCTGTGGTGTGACTCGCCTTTGTAGCAAAATCCAAAAAATTTTTTTAAAAAACCCTAATAATTTCGAAGCACTGTACCATTTTTGTGCAGCTCTTTAAATCTGAGACGTTTGAACCTGCCCTGCGGTGTGATCTCTCTTGCCCCCTACTGGACACTCAGTACACATTTACACATTATGTTAAAAATTCAAATAAATGACTTATGTCTCTAATGCTGTTTAATGATGATGTAACCTCCCATCTCAAAAAATAACATTTAATAAACAGAACTGTATTTTTCTCAGCAATAATGCCACACCACAGGATGTCAAACTGGATGTTCACAATTTTTTCCAGAAAAGTAAAATTTTACAAAAAAAAAATAAAATAAAATAAAAAAAATCAACCTTTACTTTTGACCTGTATCTTGTATCCCAGAGCACGGCCTGGTGCACAAATGCCAGATGAGCTCTTTCTGGTCTTTTTAAATATGTGATTGAAC
This sequence comes from Periophthalmus magnuspinnatus, assembly GCF_009829125.3. Lineage (NCBI taxonomy): Eukaryota > Metazoa > Chordata > Actinopteri > Gobiiformes > Gobiidae > Periophthalmus > Periophthalmus magnuspinnatus. The sequence goes on along the minus strand of NC_047139.1, from coordinate 17,729,828 downwards.
ACCCTTTGGATTACAGCATTAAACTGTTTTTATCTTTTTAGTTTTAAAGTACAGATAAAGATGATTTTATTAAATTATGTAAACATTCCCTTCGGCCAACACCTTTATGAACTGGCTCTGTCACAAGAGACTAGAATGTTTTAAATAATAGTGTTACAATGACCCGGGGAAGACCCAGGACGATAGAGGGATGATGTCAGATGCAGGCCTGGAAACACCATAAGGTCCCATTTGAGGAGCTGGAGGAATTGTCTGGGGTAAGAAAAATCATCCTAAAGCTATATATGATTTATAGAAAACATATTTATGCACAGTTGAGTTGAATTTTGGAGGAAGGAAAAATCTATTCAGAAACTCATTTTAAGTGATAACATGGAAAATGTCAAGTACCCAGAGACACGGGTACAGCACTTCTGAATGTCCCTCATGTATTTTAATGCACTGGTACCAACTTCATTACGTTACACATGACACATTCCGGTCCACCTCCTTTGTCTCGCTTCCTGTATGACATTGCTCTATTCTTTCATCGAGTCCCATGGAACTCTCATGTCTTTGTTTAGGACCCCCATATGACGCCTGGCCTGGCTCGTCCATCACCGCTGTCAGTACCCCTCCAGACCCCCTGTGCCATATGCAGCCCTCCATGCATATTCACAAGAGCCCGTGTCCCCCCCGGAGCATACCAAATTGCCCTGACCAGTGTATCTCTTTCGTCAGTCAATATGAAAATGGGGTAATAAAGAGGGGCAAGATCCCCCGCGGTAATGCCCCCTAGAGGATAGACACTAATTAAAGGGCTGCCCTGGCCAATGAACAGTTATCACTCACTAGTTATGTGTACACACTGGAGCGGCAGCGGCTAAGCTAACAGTCTGGACTCTTATGGAGCTAATCTAGAATTTTGTGTTTAATAGTAATACCAACCAATCTATCTGTTTTTAAGCCACATATGTTTAATGCCAGCTACATAGGACGTCTTGGTGTTTTATTGTTCTGTTCCTATGTATCGAGTTGTCTGCATATGTGCTTTTTATTCACTTTTATGAGAAGCATTTTGTTCAGCTCAAGTTTTTTTTAAATGTGTTATAGAAATAAACAACTCACGAAGCATAATTGTTCCAAAGAATTTGAAATTGGACTAAACCGAAGTTCACCAAAGCACTTTTACTGCTTATTCGTACGCTATTGTATTTACATAAACATAAAAGTTAATATTATGTTCCTAAATAGTGTTGTGACAATAGTAAAACTATATTTTAAAGTCGGTGGCTCATTTCAATATTAAGGAAGGTTGATACGTCGTACCAATTTTGATACCACAATAATTAAAAACACTATTCTTTAGACAATATAATGACATTTTCAACACAAAATAATACTAGCTAATGCATTTTAACATGTAGTTGTCAGTGCTGAAGCCTGTTCTAAAACTATTCAGGAAAGGTCCAGTTTTGTCAGTGTTGATTCTTGATACTAAAACTACATTTTCGATTTGAACAAGTATCTGAGGATTAATTTATTAAACCATTCCCTATTAAAACTGGCTTGTACCTAAAGTCAAGGTTGTAACTATAATGTAAAAAGTATACAAACTGAACAAGAAGCCAAATGCATACAGGGTGTCCAGTCTCTTAAAATGTAATTACAAAGGTTGTTAAGATATATGAATTAGATTTGTTCTATTGTACTCAGTGGTTATAAAAGTTTTTAATGACACTGCATTTTTATATGTCAGGCATCCGGTTGATTAAAGAGTCATCCTTTTGAATGAACCCCTAAGAAATGACTCCTCCTCAAGAGAAGGTACAGTGTGTATCATGGGTTCTGTGAGACTATGTAAAAGATATCGTGTATGGAATAAAGATATGGGCCATTACTGAACTAAAGCAAAAGATAACAGATGCGACTGAACCATTGATGACGCTATGCTACAGCGAATATGGCAAGAAATCCAGTCCTGTCTTGATGTGCTTCGTGCCTCTAAATGTGCCCATACAGAGGTGTATTAAATGAGGTCAAACACTTTGGAAACCACTGGGTAGAATAGAACAAGTCCGACTAAGATATCTTATCAACTGCCTTTGTAATACATTTTAAATTGTAAAAAGACTTTATAGACTCCCTGAACATCAAACTGAAACAGACTTTAACCTTCAGACAATTCCAAGACTAACACAAAAGGCTATTATACATTTGTGAATTAACCAGGTATATCAAACTGCATATACACACACCTTTTATTGTATGAAACAAGCAATTAAAATTAAACGCTACCATAGCAAATTATCCTTCCCATTTGTACATATGCCTTGGGGAATCAGCTCCTGCATTCATTATGTTTAGGATGATCCCGCCCCTTACATGGATATAACCCTCTGCACACTACACTCTGACAAGCAAGGAATCTCTATATCCCTAAAGCTATGCAAAAATGAACTAATTTGTGAATGAAGTTGGCGCTGTCAAAGTCACTCCTCCTTTGAAACACCTGAGTTTAAGAAAGGTGAACCCATCAAAGCACGCTAGCTAATTCTTGCCAAGGACGAATGCCATCCTTCCTTATTCCATCCGACTTTAATTAAAAGTCAAAACGGAAACTGCAAACTACACTTCGCCCCTGTACCTCCTGTCTCCTCCTTTCCTCCTCTCATTTAAATGTGCCTGTCTAGCTTTGTTCCCAGCTGCTCGCTAAGACCCATGTTAAATCAAGAGCCACATCACAGAGGTTAGCTAATTACCGAGCCTGATGCCATCTTGTTTGCCAATATGGAGATTAGAAGTATGGAAGGACATATGCTTCTGAGCACTAACCCCAAGACCTCAAACACGTCTTGCGGAGCTAAAGTGGTTTCGGTAGACTATCAAGCACCCTCCACGAGCCTCCTGAATGCAATTACGGCTGGGGATTATGTCCTTCGCACTGCACCGGATCAACTCAAATTGGACACAGTGTGTGTTTGTGCATGTACTATGAGGGTTTCAAATTTGATGTGGTTTCTGATAGAACCTGTTTATCCAGGCTTGGAGCAGGACACAAAATGTACAGTGTAATGACCACTGGCTTGCCACAAGGGTCAATTTTAGGCCCACTTATTATTATTATTATTATCATTATGCTTTATTATTATTATTATTGTTATTATTATTGTTATTATTATTATTATTATTATTATTATTATTATTATTATTATTATTATTATTATTGTGTTTTTTTATATATATATAAAATACTGAGGAAATTTGGGCTTGTCCCTACTCAAACTATCCAATATGTTGCATTATTCTGACTTTTTGAGCTAAACCACAGCATGATTCTTTTTTTTTTTTCATCTTAAGGGTAAAGAGCACATATTATATAGGCTGAGTTCTTCTCTCAAACAGAAAACACTGTTCCACCTTGCAATGTCATGTAGTAATACAGGAAGTGCTCCACTGTGTTTTTAAACTCCACGCTACATCTTCATGAGAATCATTTGGATGATTTTAGCCCTGAAATTGCTAATCTCTACTGAACTAAAGGTAAAAGGAGCTGTTAATTTGAAAACTACCACTGTATGACATCACAAGGTGGAACAAAGCATTTTGAGCGTTGGAGATGTAAACAGACTAATAATAAAGTGTTACTCAAACATGTGTGCATGAAATAAAACACAACTTCAGGTATGTTTTTGAGGAGGTAACAACATTATAACATCCACAACTTTACATAATGTAGGACCTCTAATAAGATTGTATTCATTTCATACTTGGGTTGCTGATCAATTCATCTTTGAAAAAATGTTTGTTTTATGTTTCTAAGCAACCGCCCAGATACGTCAAATATCCTGCAGATATAGTGAAGCCTCTGGACAGGCCTCCTATGTCATTACGACTGGGGATTATGTTCGCTGCCCCTCACCGCGATCAGCTCAAACTGGCCTCAGTGTGTGTCTGAGGGACGTTTTTTGTGCATGTGGAAGTAAGTGTGGTCCCTTTGCCAGCTGATCCCCGCTCCAGGGCTCTGCTTTGAGGCCGTTTCATCAGGCAGACTTGGCATCGCGTTTAGTTTAGTCGAGCCAGAGACAAACAGCACACCGAGCATCACAAAAGAGCTTCCATATTTAGTTTCCAGAGATGACGATGGCGATGTTTTGGGATGTTTATGAGATGGGACTTCAAAAGGTTTCGATGCAGCGGCGGAGGAAGTAAATAATGCATTATAATAAGATGGAAGTTCTCCAGAGAAGTGCGGTGTCCTTTTGTGCTCTGTTATAGGCTGGTTGTATGGACTGCATTTTAATAGCGCTCTGGGGAGGAGTGCTTTCGAATTGGCTTCAGATAACAGCGGGGAACAATCAGGACTAGAGTGAGACGTGGCTTCATTACAACTCTGCCGTCTATATAGCATTAAGTGAATGAAGAAAAGCAGAGATCTCAGACTTTGAACGACTGGAAGTGATAAGTCAAAATGTAAGAGTATTTTCGGATTAATACCAGATCTAACTCCATGTGACTGCATTGTGTTGTCATTAGTCTACTAGTTTTTGCCTCTGCCATACGAGTAGACGAGTAGTAGTAGGCTACCTTTAACCTCTGAGTGGGTTCTGAATGTAGACTGTATATATAATTTGGAGCCCGACACTATGGGTGATGTTCCACTCCCTTAGTCCACTTCTTTATACAGTCTATGGTTCTGAAGGTGCTGTTCCCTTTCCTGTTTATTATCTTGCTCAGAGTTGTTGGAATATACTTCAGAGCAGAGGAGACGCAGAAATGACATGTTTACAACAGATAGTATCAAGTGTTTTTCTGTGCTGATTTCTGTACAAATCCAAAACGAGGAGACTTTTCTTTCTCGCTTTCATTTTAGTATTTAAATATATGTCAAGTTATCACTGTATAAATAAAATTACACACAAAATTAAACTGCTCTCTTCCAGGGACAGTGTCAGGGGGCTTGAGGGGGCACAAGCCTCCCCTAGAATAGCAGTGCACCCAAAAGAAAAATCCATATTATGTTTTATAAATCACTACTGAAGGATAACTACATTTAAACTTGTTCAAACCAGTGACTCAAACGTGGCAGAGGGAGAGGAGCTTGCATCCAAAAGATTTAGATTAACATGTTAAGAACCCTCATTGAAGAACTTAGGCCCCCCATAGCTCATCCAACCAAAAATATTTGGCACCGCCCCTGCTTTTTCCCTCCCCACCGCATCCCTTCCCTCCCACCCACCCCCATGTACATCTGCAACATTCAGCCTTGACCAGTTCATGTTTACAGTCATACCCATTCACTTGCATGCATCCACACGCATCTATATTCACGCACACACACGGGGACTTCTCAAACATGAATATATATGCAGGGCTGCACAATACTGCATTCAAATCAAAATCACAATTTAAGTTGGTATCATTATCAAAGCAATTATCAAAGCACTTATTTATTAAAATGTCCACTGCAAAGAACTAACTACATTTTCTTTTTATTAAGAATCTTGTTCCTTTGGTTTAGACCTCTACGGACATGGGGGAGATTCTTGTTATTAGTTTATCAGTTCATATTTGAGTGTTCTCTCAAATGTTAATGCTTCTGGAGTTGTTTATAATGTGCACTCAGAACAGAATCCTACCTTTTAAACATATCACAAATCTAATTGCAATATTTATTTATTTCTCAATCATACAGTCCTTAACTTATACCATGTATGCTCCAGTCAGATGAGGCTCATGGAGGCTAGAGCAGTTATAGGGGTGAACTTGGAGCCATGTTCCATATTTGGAATTCCGACCCCGAGAATCGTAGCAACCAAAGAGCCAATCTGGAGTGAGGCTGTTGAAGGTAATGTCCCTTATGCTTAGCAAAACTGTCCATCAAACCTGTTGCTAACACTAGCTGAGTTGTCTGTTATTGATGTTCATATTTTGAATCATAGCTACAATAGTGAAATAACAATACCAAATAAAGTTTATTTCTACCGCAGTTAAAACGCCTTCAGCTGACCACACTGCTTCACATAAAAGTTTATTGACATCTCATTTATCTGATAGTCTTTTACGGCTGGCACTTGGTGAAAAGTGAATAGTAATTGTGCTGAGCTCGGTCGCAAATAAAACCTGACTAAAAACAAAGAAAGTCAATATTGTGTTTATCAGGCGTACCACAGGGATATATATTAGGCCCGTTTGCTTTTTGCACAATTTACTTTATCGCTAAAACAAACAAACAAACGAAAAAAACAAACAAACCTCAAAACACTAGCTACCTTAAAAACAGAGTGGCTTGATATTTATATCAAATAAATAGATGTAATCATTTCTGAGGTGATTTTGAAAACAAATATCGCTCCGTGGTAAACAAGTCAATCATCCCCTGTTCGCTCTTGCATTGATCTGGTCGTCTTTTTGCAGCTAACACTTAGCACAGGATTGAATTTTAATTAAACATGAGAAGCACTTTAGCCGTCTCACCTGGACTTCCCGGGGGATCGGCGCTCTCTCTCTACTGTTGTTCTTTTTGGCTCCTGCCCCTCACGAGGGTCACATGTGCTACAGTGTTAGCGGGGGCATTAGCGCTCAGTGGTAATCAAAGGCAGTGGATAGAGTGGAGGATTGATAGGGGAATAGAAGGGGAGATACAGAGGAGGGAAGGGGAAGTACAGAGGAGAGGAGGGAGGGTAGAGAGGATTGGAGTGGGGGGTACAGAGGGGGGGTAGTGAGGAGGGGGGTGCAGAGGAGGGGGGAGTCGAGAGAGGCTCGGCTGGGCGCCACATCAGCCTCCTCTGCACCCAGTGCCTTTTAATTAGGATCTCAGCAGGGTCCCGAGCATGCACACAACCCTCCCATCACTCACAGATACACACACATGCTCAGGGATCACCTATCACCTCTCTATGTTTTACTGTAGAACACTGGAAATCATGTTCTGAAAAACTGCTGTCAAGAATAACCTAGTTTAGATTAAAGGTTGCTAAAAAATTGAAGATCTGAGGCTGTTATACTTTGTAGTATTTCCAGTATGTTCTTGAATGAGTTCTTTAAAGTCTCATATATTGTATTACAGACAATGATTTTACTTTTAAATAATGAATGGTAGATTTATCCATTTACAATATCACTTTATGGGTACATTCAGCCACAAGGGGTCACAAGCGAGAAATCTTGATCCCAAATTTGGATGAATGAACAAAGGAATTGATAATTTGTGTGTCCTCCCTTCAGCAAGATCTGTCAAAAAACATGTTTATATCGCTACAGAGAAATACAGCAGAAACAATATTGAATATTACTAATATTGAAATTACTTTAAGCCTATAATCAAAATGTAACTAATACAAGTTAATCCCAGTGAATCGTTTTTAAATCTACTGTTTCATTAAAAGACATGAGCTACAACAGATAGACAACAGAATGTACCAATAATGAGCCATAAAAGAAACGTATTCACCCTTCCACAACTCAAATTGTATTGTATTAGATAAAAAAATACCAAAAATCTCTCCAGTTTTGCAAAGAAAACAAACTCATTGTCATGATGCCTGTTTTTCCTGTCCTCCTGTGCTCTCTCCCCCTCACCTACCTGTCTGCCTGGAGCTGGGCGGAGTTCCTGACTCCTCCCGCGCGCACCTGGAGCGCATCAGCGCAATTATCGTCACCTGCTGCCGAGTATATGAGGGCTTGCCAGAATACACTCGGCGCCAGACCGTCTGCGTGTAAACGTGAATGCTCCAGCTCAGTTTTGCATCTTTGTTGCCCGTTTGCATGCTCTTACTGGATTTTTGCCACCTTCCAGATTCCTGTCCTCGCTCGTTCCTGCTCCTGCCTATGCGCTCCGGCTCCGGTACAATCATCCCTCCGTCTTGCTACCTGTCCTGTCTTGGTCTCCGGCTTGCTGCTTGCCTCCTGCCTTGGGTCCCGCTCTCTGGACTACGCCGGCCTTGCCTGTCCCGGTCTCGTCTCGCTCCTGTCTTCACTCCGGTCCTGGCTTTCCCGTCCCCGACCTGCACTCCGCCCACCTGGCCTGCCTCCCGCTCCCTGGTTCCTCGTGTGTGTTTGAATGAACTGCTAAAGACTAATATTCACTATTCTATAAATAAACACTGTCAACTTGCCCTGAGTCTGCACTCCTTGGTCCGCACCCGCACCTGGACCGTTACGACACTCATGGTAAATATTGAGGCCCAAAATATACTGTTCCAGCTTCATATACTGAACGATGAGTTGATATAGTGATTATCATGAGAGACCTAACTTCAACAGCACAAAACACCCACTCCAGCTTCAAATACCATAGCTAACGTGTCCAGGAGTTATTTCAAATCGACTTTTTATAGTTGCATAAAAACATGTAGGCGAAAATCTTCTACTTTGAAGAGTGGGAGCCTGTCAATTCTGCAGTTTTGATCAAAAAGTTAGTGAACCTATTTGTGTTACTGAAATGTTTTACTTCAATATTCCAGTTTCCAATGAATAAAACATTAAAATAAATAAAAAGATCTGCGTATGCTACAGTTTCATACTAAATAGGCCAAAAACAATTATATGCTTACTGTAAAAAGAGTAAACGATGTATAATCAAATATATTTACACGGTGGCGGTCCTCCTCTGTGTATTAGAACAGCCCAATCTTTAAACATTTAAAAATCTGTGTACTTGTACACTTGTATTGTTCTATTGTGTTTGCGCATGTTTTGTTTTATAAGATTTCACTTGATATCGCCTTTGTCCAGCACTTTGAGCAGCTGTGGGTGTTTTTACATGTGCTTTAAAAATACATTTTAAATTTTTTTTTGTCAATATGAAATATATGAAATATGGTTCAAATTTGACTTAAACCAGAATCAAATAGGACTTCACCAGACTAAGAAAGAACCTCTCGGGGGAAGGTGTTCACATACCATGGACATGCAATTTCACTTGAAGAGCCTTTGGGGTATTATCTCCTCTACGCCTCTATGATATGGTTTCTCTGAGTGAGTTTTATTATTAGATTATGAAATGGTAAAGGCCAAAGGGAGGACATGACTTACAGTCCCAACCCCATAAAGTCAAACACACATCATCTTTGGCTCTGATTGGATCGTAAACAGCTTTTAGATTAAATTAAATTACTCTGTTTGAAATCCAAGGCCTTTTCCCTCGAGGACCATTTTTTTTATCACTCTTTTTATTCTATTATGTTTCATCTTTGTTTTGTTTTCACCACATTGCTCAGAGCGTAAGTTTATTGTGTGAGCTCATTAGAATTATTGATTTGGGTCAGATTTACAAACTGCAGCTCGCCATCTGCCTGGATGCTCCAAGATGGTGGCATTTGGTCCGCAACCTTTAACCTCACGGACAAGTCATGCCAGGAAACATAAGAATGAAGATAAACACATACAGATATTATGGGTGTGATGGAGCATATATTTTGTCACAATTTTCTATTTTAATGCGACAGATAAGGTTGTTCACTTCAGCCTAAGCCACTTCAGACATTGAAACACAAATGTTCTGCAATAAATCCTGTTAATTACTAAAGAAAATAAACCGCTAAACTAAGATATTATTCTGGATCTCACGTAAACGGACTGGATTTTTTACAGTTTTTGTCTGAGATGTGGAAATTCTCTCTTTTAACAACTCAAGTTAAGGGAAGTGGCTAATGCTAGCAACTTTACACCATAACTAAGTTTTATTCATAACCAGGATCAACAATGCAGTAACCAGCACTTTTATCTGCTTCATTCAGTCGTGTTGTGTCCTGTTAAAGACCTGTCTTTGTCCGGCCTTGTTTTTCTGACTCTCGCAATACATTGTGGTCTATACAGTACTGACCGGTCTAGTGACCAGCTCTGGACACTACTTTTCAAGGTGCATTGTGAGGAAAATTTGAGTGCACTACTTTTTCCCCTGCTGGTCATCTTAACACCTATAAAAATGTTATGACCCCTAAATAGCGCCCCCTGTAGTGAGCAGTGTGGACATTCAGACATGACATGTTCTTGCTTCATTATAGTTGATAAAGAAGCAGTTATTATAACGTGGTATCAATGTACTTAAAAATAATAACCATGATGTTCCTTCAAGTTAAAAAGAAATGGTACTTGGAGCCATTTTTCTGTGTTAACCAGGTTCAAAAAGTCCCCATTAATTCACAGACCAACTTAACACAGCACGGTTTTACAAGTTTCAATCTATAAACCCATGATCAGCCTCTTCTTCTACTGCTGCCATGAGAACGATCTGCTGATGGAGAACGTCTGAACATCTGAAGGTCACCATGGAACACTTTATCCAGACGATTTAAGTCACATTAAAGTGGGATTTGCTCTGACTGTGGAGGATATGGGCACACATTTCAATTTACCTGCCTTATTTAGTGGGAACAAGTCATTTCCACGGTGCATCCCGGGGGATTGTGGGGTTTGAGCGCTGGCGCCGCCCTGGTGGGTTACGCTGTGCGCCCCTCGTCTCACTGCTCATCTGTGTAATTAGAATCGAGGGTTTTCACTTACTCTGCCATAGGGTTTGCCGGAGCCGGTGAGGTGGGAATTATGAGTAAACAGCAGCTAACTGAAGTCATCGAGGATAGAAATATAAATGTGTTTGGTTTATAGTCACTGTATGATATAAAAACATTAGCTATATTCAGTGTAATCCATATGTACAAAAGGTTACTTCTCTTAATAATAATAATAATTTAAAAAAACATAGGATTACAAATAAATTAAATTAGTAGTATGTTTATATTATACTGCATATTTTATTAATGCATTGAATCATTTTACAAAAACAATATTATATTTAGGATTTTGCAAAGAAAGAAAAAAAACCCTAGCTTGAAAATTTTGGTGTTTAGTTTATATATAGTTTGCCTTATCTCTGATGTATCTGGTATTTTTATACAGTTTGATATCAGTCTGTGTAAAGAAGTGGACTAAGTGAGTGTGACACCACCCATAGAGTGTATCTCCAGTCAAATGAAGCTCATCGAGGTTAACAGTTATAGAGGCCAATTTGGAGCTGAGTTGCATATTAGGAATTCCAACCATGAGTATCATAGCAACCAAAGAGCCAATCTGGAACAAGGCTATTGAAGCGGGCCCTTCACACCCGTACCGCTGGTTTAGCGGGGAGCGCTTAGCAATGCTGCCAATCAAACCTATTGATAACGTTAGGGTGGCTCGACCTTGAGGGAAGAAGGCACCAATTTATCTGTTATTAATGTTCATATATTTACAGACACATTTGCAAAATAAAAACACCTGAATCATGTAGAGTGGGTTAATACAAACATTTTAAGACCAAAATGATGAAACTGACGGCAGCAGTTACAGAGAGAGGGGACACAATTTTTCAATGTAAAGTGAATTGGAGCTATGTGGAACGCATTGGCTAGCAGGTTAGCTGCCCCATTTATATATACATTCTATGAATTTGACAAATAAAAATATATGACAACACCATAAAACGTTAAATGATGTTTCAACTTTCGAACACTTCTTCACTTGTCTTCCCACAACAACAGTAACACTACACCAAAAAGCTTCAAGTTAATAGGCAAACATCTCTCATACAGCCGTCCAAATAACTACAAAATACTATCTTATAAATAATTCCATTGCAAAAACAGGTATAGTTAAAGTCAGCAACGTCCCACTTGCCCAGAACAGCTCCATCTTTTTTCAGGTTGATCGAGTTTTCAATTAAACCAAAGATGTTCTGGCATTTTTTGAGTTGACACAGCACTAATGAAAAGGTATAGAGTGAACAAATGCTTACATAAGAACTCAGATGTTTAAGTGTAAGCTCAAATACGGCCAGGACACTTGGTTTGGGTGGAATCAAAGTCAGCACTTCAAATGGAGGGTGTAGCAGTTAAGTCGATATTCTGGCTCAAAAAGAAAATGAAGAAAGAAACTCCCATTCTCCTAAGCAGCTGTTGTACAAAATGAGGGAATTATAATGTGCTTTATAATGTCGTTTTAAACAGTGACGGGGAAAGTAACCTTGAATCAAAACACATTTAAAGTGGCTTATAGTTAAGTTTGTTTGGTAGTGATTTTGACAAAATGATAATACTAGCACTACGAACTGTAAGAATTTAAAATATAAACTTCATAAACATGATTAACCTGTGTCCAATGTTAAATCATAGCTTTTTCTGATGCAGATTCTTAATTACAAATATATTGGGCGCCATTTGGGTTGCCCTTTCCAATGCTGAAATCCAGTTGGCTTAAACCAGGCATACCCAAACTGCAGCCTGGGGGCCAAATGTGGCCCTCAAACCAATTTTTCTTGGCCCTCAAGCTTCCAGGTGAATTCCCCATATTATTTGAAACAGTACTTTTTAATGTACATTTCTGAAAATCTACTTTAACAAGCACATATCAAATATTTAATGTGTCCCATTGAGGATGTAAACATGAATAAAGGTCTAATGGTTCAGTCTAATTTGTAATAATAACGCGTATTTGAAGTATTCACTGTACTGGTGACGAGTCTATGGGCCTCAATCGGCCCTCAGCTTTGTCTGTGTTTTTATATGTGGTCCTTAATGAGAAAAGTTTGGATACCCCTGGCTTAAACCATAGACTGTATAAAGAAGTGGACTAAGTCAGTGAGACGTCATCCACAGCGTTCAGCTCCAGTCAAATGACGCTAATTGAGGCTAGCAGTTATGGGGCAAATTTGGAGTCAAGTTCCATATAAGGAATTCCAGCCTTGAGTATCATAGCAACCAAAGAGCCAATCCAGAGTGAGGCTGTTTCAGGTAACGCCCCTTCCCGCCCGCCTTCCCGAAAGGCCTTATTTCATTATAACATAATGAAATACATAAATAAATCCTCAAATTGTTCAAGAGACACTACTCAAATGTGGTTGTGTTGCTGGCTCTTGGGAATATATGGCCTGTCCTCACTCATGTCCTTCTGCTTTTGTCTGTGATATTCCAAGTGTAATTATCCAAGTGAGTTCTTTATTTAACAGAACAATACAGTTTTATGGCAGCTGAGTGCATTTAAATGGGTTTATGGAGCCTTTAAACTGTTTTAAACTATTATATGGAGGAGTTAGCAGCTGTCATAAACTCCTGCTGTTTCTCTTGCTCAGGTAAAACAGTGGGGTTCTACTGTTCTATTTCCTTAAGAAGTCTCATATATATTCTGTACAGACTGAAGACACTTTATCTAAAGGTACACTCTAACTTTTATGATTGGGGGGTCCTTTGCCTGGATGGTCGCATTTACTTGTTTGATTTTCAACAAAAAAGGGTGAGTGTGATTAATTGAAAAGCTGTTGGCTAATGCTAGCGAGCGTGTGACTGTAATGTTATTTGAGAGGGGGTTGTTTATCATCACAAATCAGCTCATCTGTTGTAGTTCAGGTAAGTCAGTTCTTTAAGGTCATACTGTGATTATTCAGGTTTAAGTCTAACTTTAGCTGTAATCCAATTTTCCTTGAATGTTTTTATGAATTAAAATATTAGGCTGATCAAGGACTGCAGGTAGAAATTTGAAATACCTCATACAATGCATCCTATATTACACAAAAGTGACTCTTGTGAGCTTTAAGTTGTGCTTTGTTTTATTCACACACATTTGAGTAACACTTTATTATTAGTCTGTCTACATCTCCAAACTGGAAATGCTCTGTTCCACCTTGTGATGTCATGAAGTGGTAGGTTTCAAGTTAACAGCCCCTTTTACCTTTTGTTCAATAACCACAACTTTTTACCTTTAGTTCAGTAGAGATCTGAAATAATCTGAAATAATCACAATTATTCTAGTGAAAGTGTATGGAGTTTAAAAACACAGTGGAGCACTTCCTGTATCACCACATGACATCACAATGTGGAACAGTGTTTTTTCAGTTTCAGAGAAGAACTCAGCCTAAATATGCAAGGTTTGTGTGTTAAACATGTGAATGAAACAAAACACAACTCCAGGTCTGTTTGTGATGAGGAAAAAACATTAGAACAAAGATCAGAGAAAAGAGTAATATGGGCCCTTTAAGGTTAATGTATACTGTGTCTGTACTGTCTCTTAATGCAGTTAGCTTTACCCCTATAAGAAACGATTACATCACTTGAAATGTACCAATACTATTAATTATAATATAAAACGTTCTTGTAGTATCTTGAAGTATCACATTACACGGGGATGATACTCTTCCATCTTCCTGCACTCACTCAAGACAGTGGGTTGAGAGCGTTGAGCTGGGTCAAGCGTAGAGGCTAATAATGTATTGAGCTGTGTCCAGGCGATGGGGTCAGAGAGGGAGAGGATGGGGGGTGAGGGGTCGGGGGACCACCTGGGGCACACCTGAGCTCTGATGGGGGTCAGAATGCCCCCTTCATAGCCTCTCATAACCCCACAGTCCGCGCACACACACACACACACAGTCCCGTTTACATACTTATTTGGGGACATTGTATTGACTTGCACTCATTGCCTGGAGACTAGTGTTGTCATGATACTAAAAGTTTTGTTTCTTTTTTCTATTTCCATCACCATCATCATTATGACTTTTACGGTTGCATCTTCCTCTTTACTGTGACAATTACAAACCTCTGTCTTGTATCCCATATGTCCCTCACTTTTGTATGTCCACTTAAGGTTCCTTGTAAATTCCTTCCTTGTACATATGCACTCTATGTTGTAAAATAAAAATATATATAATTGATAAATACAACTGGAAAAAAATGTATTCAAACCCGGTTTCGATGCTAAGGAATAGATTCAATACTTGATACCAATTTCATGATAATAAAAACACTCTTTCTTTAGACAACAGTATGTGATTTTCAACATTAAATGGTTGTACTTTCTTTTATATTCCCATGTGGCCTTATATCTGTGTAATCCCTCAGTCGTCCAGGTAGGTTCCATAGTGGTCCATGGGCGTTAGTCTATGTGGTCTCATACGTATATCGTTTTGTGTATCAAGTCTATTCCTTAGTATCAAAATGGCATCCCCACGATGTCATAAATACGTGTCCGCACACAGACAGTGATAGCCGTTAGCCTAGCTTCATTCATTTCTGTCAGCGGCTTCTCTTTGTCTTTCTACTGAAGCGCGGCATCTGGGGAATTACTCAAAACATCACCTCCTTCTGCTGACTCGAGTAATAACCGAGACTCATTTGAGAACGTCCCAAAGTGATAAAACAACTGACACAATGTAATGAAATCAGGCAGGGAATAAACAGGAAAGAAAAGTGACAGAAAAGAGCTTTTTGAGAGACTTTTTGACTAAATGCAGTTTATACATTTGCACAAACAGATGTTAAATAAAATGATAGCTCTTGTCGTCATTAGTTACCACAGAGCTCATTAACGTGGAGCAAGCTTTCAAACTTTCTGGAATGATCCTGTGAGCAGTCAATCTCGAACTTAACAGTCTATATATGTTTGGTGACCACAAAAGATTAAAAATAAAATGTTATGTCATGTTATAATGATGTTACCTCCTCAAAAACATACCTAGAGTTGTGTTTTGTTTCATTCACATGTGTCAAAATGCTCTGTTCCACCTTGTGATGTCATGAAGTGAGTTTTCAAGTTAACCACTAATTTTTACCTTTAGTTCAGTAGAGATTGGGTAATTCTAGGGCTGAAATCATCCAAATGATTCTCGTGAAGATATATGGAGTTTAAAAACACAGTAGACCACTTCCTGTATTACCACATGACATCACAAGGTGGAACAGAGTGTTTTCAGTTTGAGAGAAGAACTCAGCCTAAATATGCAGGTTTGTGTGTTAAACATGTGTGAATGAAACAAAACAACTCCAGGTCTGTTTATCATGAGGAAACAACATTCGAACAGAGATCATAAAACTGTGTAAAATTGGCCCTTTAACCTAAGTTTACTGATAAATTACGGTGTGTAATATCAACTCTCCAGAAGTCATTTACCAAACCTATTCAAACAACCCCTTTGTCCACATTTCTGGACACAAAGGTGTTTAAGGCCTGTCCGGCAGATTCTCCCACATGTCCTCAAACAAAGGGACCCCCCAGGACCCCCATTGACTCCCCTGATGTCCAAACGGATCCACCCCCCTCATCTACAGGACCCCCCTCTTTAACTTCCTCCAGCTGCTCCTTTCTTTACCCCATCCCAGCACACCCATCACCAACTCCCCCCTCTTCCTCTACGGGCCCCAGGTGCCATATCTGGGCCAGACGTGAGGGTAATTTGGGCCAAGGCTTACCAACAGACCCGTCCCATCTTATTAAGGGGGGGCTCTAGTCTGGACATTAACCACTGTCTCATTAGGTTGATGTGGAAGAAAGACGAACATAACGAGGAGAGGTGTAATGAGGGAAAACATCTGATCTCCACTGGCTTCAAACAAAACGCTCAGGTGAGGGAGGGGGCCCTTGGGGGTCAGGGCCAAAGCCATGGCACGCCCCTCTGGCTCGGGTGGGACAGAAGAACGAAGGGGGGGGGGTCCACTGAGGGAATCCAAGTTCAAGCACGTACGCACAAGATGGAGCAATGTAAATAGATGCCTTAAGGGACGTTAAGTCAGCCGTGAATGTGAGGTGTTTGACGTCCTATGGTCATGGCAGTTGTAAAAGTCTAAAAATATGTGTATCACATGATAAAATCTACATAAGTAAAAGTATTAACGTACTTCTTTAAAAATGTACTTAAAGAACAAAAAGTAATAGTATTACACACAGATTTTCTACATTTGAAGATTTATAGCTTCTAATGTAGAATTTTCTTCAACAGAAACAACTGAATCAATTGTTTTTTTTTCTCTCTGTTTTTATTTACATATTTTTGTTTGTTCTAATTACAAATGTGATTAAAAAAAATTTAAAAAAACTCAACCTTTTCAGCAGGTCTCAGACAATAATAAAAATACTTTTACTTTTCAGCCCTGTCCTTAAGTAAAGTACAGATAACTACAATTTATACTTTAATACTTTTACTTTGTTACATTCCACCACTGGTCTGATGTAGTAAATGGAAATACACATGGACAAGAATATAAAGAATAAAGATAAAAATCTAATGTATTAATTCAAACTTGAGCTGTTTTCAACTTGAGAATTTAACAATAGAATAAATAGATGAATAAATTATGTGACCATGATGTAAATGAACCACAGCTGGCACAGCTCTTGGGCAGGATTTTAAATGGGAGAGTTCAGCTCATCTCATGAACACATGAGGATGCGATTAATTAACTGGTGAATCACACGTTTGCATTGAAGCTACAAAAACAATAGGCCTGGATGTTCAGTTCATTAGCTGCTCTGTTATAATAATTAGGCTGGAACACGTACTTCATTATGGACACATTTGCTCCAGATGCCCTCCCAAGCTAAGTAGGCAAGGAAAGGCAAGTTTATTTGTATAGCACAATTCGTACACAAGGTAATTCAAAGTGCTTTACAGAATAAGAAAGACATTAAAATCACACAAATCAAAACATAAATAATCATCATAAAATTACCATTAAAGGAGAAGAGTGCAGAATAAAAACCTTTCAGTCATATGCACAGCTAAACAGAATTGTTTGGAGCCTGGATTTAAACATTGTCAAAGTAGAGGCCTGTCTCACATCTTCAGGAAGACTGTTCCAAGTTTTAGCTGCATAAAACTTAAACGCTGATTCCCCATGTTTAGTCCTGACTCTGGGCACCAGCAGGAGGCCGGTCCCTGAAGTCCTCAAATTGCGAGATGGTTCATATGGCACTAACATGTCGGAGATATACTTTGGACCTAGGCCATGGAGAGACTTATACACAAGCAGAGCTGCTTTAAAGTCTATTCTTTGAGCTACAAGAAGCCAGTGCAGAGACCTGAGCACAGGACGCATGTGCTTGTACTTCCTGGTTCTAGTCAGGACCCGAGCAGCAGCATTCTGGATGTAGGGTCGTTTGGAGAGGCCAGTGAGCAGGCCGTTACAGTAGTCTAACCTACTGGAGACAAATGCATGGATAAGTCTCTCTAAGTCTGGCTTTGACAGTATACCTTTGATTTTTGCAATGTTTTTAGGTGGTAAACAGCTGCAGATGTTATTGATTTGATGTGACTGTTAAAGTTCAAGTCTGAGTCCATTGTTACCCCTAGATTTCTAGCCTGATTTGAAGGTTTTAGAGAGAGAGACTGGAGGCGACTGCTGACACTTTCTCTATGTTTCTGAGGGTCAATACTATGACTTCAGTCTTGTCTGAGTTTAGCAGAAGAAAGTTGTTTTGCATCCACACACTGATCTGTTGGATTCAGTGGCAGAGTGAATCCACTGGTCCATATTCACCTGCTGCTAGTGAGACAGATCTGAGTGTCATCTGCAGAGTTATGGTAAGACACATTATTGCTGCGTATTAACTGGCCTAACGGCAGCATGTAAAGATTGAACAACAGGGGTCCCAGGATTGACCCCTGGGGCACCCCACAGGTCAGGGACATTTTATCTGATATACATTTTCCAATTTCAACAAAGTACTCCCTGTTTTCTAAATAGGACTTGAACCAGTTTAGTGCCGTACCAGAGATGCCCACCCAGTCCTCCAGTCTCTGTAAGAGGATCCCATGATCCACAGTGTCAAAAGCAGCACTCAGATCTAACAGGATCAACACTCAGACTTTGCCTGCATCAGTGTTCAGGCAGATGTCATTTGTCACCTTGATAAGAGCAGTTTCAGTGCTGTGGTGGGGTCTAAAACCTGATTGGAAGACATCAAAGGAGTTGTTCATTTCGAGGAAGTTAATAAGCTGTTGGTAAACAACTTTTTCAAGGACTTTGCCTAAAAACGGCAGATTTGAGATCGGTCGATAATTGTTCAATATTCTGGCATCAAGACTGTTCTTCTTTAGGAGAGGCTTGATAACCGCAGTTTTCAAAGCGCTTGGGAATGTTCCAGATTGAAGTGACATATTAACTATGTGAGTGAGTGGTGACAGCAAACTGTTGAGCACAGACTTTAAAAATTTAGCGGGTAACACATTGAGGCAGCATGTAGATGAACTCAGACTGGTGACAATCTCTTGGACAGTTTAATCAGTTACAGGTGCAAAGTGAGTCAGCTGTAAGTGTCTAGGTGGGTGCAGGGTTGTTATTTGCGTTGTGGAATTTATGGCATTTTTAATGCCCTGAACCTTGTCATTAAAGAATACTGCAAACTTATTGCACTTAGATGTGGAAATTAGGCAGTGGAGCTGGGGGGGTTTGTTAATCTGTTTACCGTTGCAAACAGGACACGAGAGTTGTTACTACAACTTCCAATAATTTCAGAAAAATACCTTTGCCTTGTTCTACATAAACTGTGGTTGTACATGTGCATCTTTTCTCTGTAAATTTCATAATGAACCTGGAGCTTTGACTCCGGCACTCCCTTTTCTGTGCCCTGACCGAGTCATCATTCCTCCATGGCGCTTTCTGTTTATCTTTAACCATTTTAACCTTCATCGGGGCAATGGTATCCAGAACATTCAAAACACTCGAAGTTACAGAGTTCAACAAATCATCAACATCAGAACATGAGGCATTTTCAAAGTGTATCATTTCCATGAACAGTGCACCTGTTTTATCATTTATGTGTCTCCTTCGAACAGCTGCAGGACCAGCCGCTGGGTACTGTAGTACTGTATCTTCTGTCCATCAACTTGCTAATCTCAGTTATAATACAATTAAATCTATTACATATGTTTTTGCTCTTTTGCTTCTTTGCCCAAAAGTACATGTGTGGTAAATGTGACTATTAGACTTCACAGAGCACAGAATGCCATGGTCAAACTGGACGTGCACATTAACTCTGTCCTAAGGTCCAGTTTCTTTCAGTTGAGGCTCCTTGCCAAAGTAAAGCTCTACCTTCCACAGGCTGATTTTAAAAATCAACCTGTGCATTTGTAACATGGAGTCCGGATTATTGTGATTGCTTGTCTGTGGGGCTGGACCAGGGCTCCCTGCAGCGCTCACAAAATGTCCAGAACACTGCAGTTCGTCTGAGACAAAAACTAAGAGACAAGACACATCAGGCCTGCGTGTGTAGCTGCACTGGCTTCTGTTTCATATCGGGTAATTTCTAAACATATGCACTCTATGGGTCCTTTATTTGAGGGAGTTACTGCAGCCATATACTCCCGGAGCCCTGAGGTCAGCTGACCAGCTCCTGCTAGCTGTGCCCAAAGCCCGGCTGAAGGCAAGAGGTGACAGAGCCTTTTCTGTGGCAGTGCCCAGACTATGGAACAGCACCCTCTGCCTGTCAGATGCTCTCAGTCTTTAACACAGTTTAAGACTAGACTAAAAACTCACCTCTTCTCCCTGGTATTTAAAAATACACAGGATATACGTATATTTTACTGTTCTCTCCCTGTGTATCGTGTTATCTGTATGTTTGTTTTGTGTTGACTTTTATGTGGAGCTCCTTGGTTCAGCTCAAATAGTCTTATATGTGATATAAAAACACACTTGAATTGAACTGAATATAGATGTCACTTATTGAATTACCATGCAGACCCACAGAGTGAATTACATTTGAATAATTGTATGGAAAAATATGGATTGTTAACACTGAATTCAAATTCTGTTTGTACTTTTTCAAAAATATTACTCTACTTTAATATTACTTCATATTGCAGACCTATGGCTTTACCCAAGTATACAAAAAGAATATATGAAACAGAACATTTTGGTAAAATCTAAATTGTTCCAAATAAACCACATTGAAAGCTGACTGTAACTGAGCCTGGTCCATAGTTTGATATCTGCGAGCACATGGAGTTCTGACCGTGCTCTACAAAAAAGGTCATAAAGGTCACTCTGTTCCGTTATGCTTGAGCTGATTTCAGATCTCTGCTCAGTCTTGTTATTCTGGAGAGATTCACCCATCTGCCCAAAACTCCAGGGGCACTTTTGATCCTTTCATGCCCGGTGCCATCAGACGGAGAGGGGCAGTGCGGCCGGCCCTTCACAGAGCGATGGTGATGATGCGATGGCGGTGCTGACAGATGACGAGCAGACAGCAGAGGGCGACATGGAGGATGTGAAAAGTCTTACATTCTCAGAGGTAATGCTTTGGTTATTGTGGAATTTTACAGCACATGTTTTACTTTCACTTTTTAGCAATGTGGATTTTCAGTTTTGATACTAGCATCCCAAATGTGTTGAAAATGCCATCCATCCATGCATCCATAACATGAGACTCTTTAACTCAGTTTAAGACGAGACTGAAAACCCACCTCTTCTCCCTGGCATTTAACACTAGACCAAATATACAGGTGTTTTATTCCTAAGAAAATTGGTTTACAAAACTAACATTAAAGGTACAGTATGTAACTTTTGTTGAGGAGTAAGCAACCAGCTGGTCTACTAAGTTATTACTTTTGACTGGAATGTTCCACAGTATGGCATTAAGTGTGGCATTTATTTAATTGTAATTCGAGACAGAATACCAGAACATAGGATTACTTATATCAGCACTATTGTGTTTGTGTGTCTCTATATTTCTAATCTCTGACAACTGTGGATGATTATGTTGTAATTTGCACATTTTTAATTACAATATTCATCTAAAACGACTTAATAAAAGAAACAAGTCTGCTAACGTCCGCAATGGCAGTCCATTTTGTTTCTCATTTGAACCAAAATGAATACATTATGCTGCCAAATCCTACAACTCGCTGATTAAGAAAATAAAACTGGAAAAGGAAGTGCGTATGTCACAGTGGGCGTGTACAGGTAGAGGTGAAAACGGGGGTTGATGTGCAAAATGGCGTCTTGAAAATAAGAGATTAAAGATTACTCAAACATGAATCACTCCAAATATAACTTCAGAGGCTCAATGAGAAGAAACAAGATTAGAAGAAACTAGAAAAATATTAAAGATCTGAAAAGTCCAGTTTGCAGAATAAGTATGATTTAAACCTGCACAAATGAAACAAACCTCCATTTTTTTTTATTCTGTAAAAGATAAATAAATAAATGTTTGTTGTATGTGTTAATATGAGCCGCAGCCCGATACAAAAAGTGCTATAATAACTTTTGAATTGTATATGGATCACTGATTATTAGCTGAGGGATGTGAAAATCCTTCCATTAGCTCCAACGGCTCAGTCTCTGATATGAAATGGACTCATCATTATGTCCTCATCTCATTATACCGTCTCAGGCTTTTAGCACAGTGACCTTTGACCCTAAACATCGGGTTTGCAGAAAATGGAAGGTCATTTTTGTTTGTGGATGAAAATATGATCATCACTACGCTCTTTACCAGTTATTATAGGAACATTAGCACCGGTGCTTCATTTTAGAGGGAACAAAATGATCCGACACAGCAGATGAACAAATAAAACTGTGTAAGTTTATGCTCACTTTTTCTTACTTTTCAACAATAAAAATTCAAGTTGATTTCTATGGAACACTTAAAAAAACTTGAGCAAAGTGATTAACATAAAAGTCAATACAAAACAAAAATACAGATACACGATACATAAGAAAACAACAATAAAACACCTGTATATCCTGTCTAGTGTTAAATTCCAGGGAGAAGAGGTGGGTTTTCAGTCTAGTCTTAAACTGCGTTAAAGATGGAAAAATCTGACAGGCAGAGGGCGCTGTTCCATAGTCCCAGAGGTCCCAGGGTATCAGGGGGAAGAAGTGAAGAGCACCCAGCCTCTGCAGGGTGATGGGTGATGCCCACATCCTCCACCACTACGGTTGTGTCCTTGTGCAAGACACTTAACTCTTTAAAGTTCAAGTGTTTTTGTTAGGGATGGGATGATAAACAAGACAATCATCATTACATCACCAGAATGCGCAGAACAAACCTATTTCTGCATAATGTTCTCCACTGTTGTAGTTGGTTTCACTTATAACAAAGTACAATTATATAAAAGTTGTTTAAACATGGAACTTATTCATGACATTAAAATGATAACTATTAATATCCAGAACATTTTTTAACATACTTATACTTATGTTTTTGTTAATCACAATTATTTTCGCCATGAGAAACGTGACACCAAACTTCATGCCTACTGTTGCATGTCTTACACTGGTTATACTGTTTATGTGGGTTTGCAAGTGCTGCAGAAGAAATAAAGATTTGAGTCTAAAAGAGGAGACGGGCCTGTAACTATTTTTTATAAATAAACAATTCAGCTCCCTCTGATATGTTCTGTTAATTTGCTTCATTAATTATCATTTCATAAACACAGAAGTAGTGTTTCTATCACTTTGTTTCTAATTTTGTAGATTCAAGTAACTGGAGGTGGAGACGCCAAATATCACACCTAGAACTTAATCCACATAAAAGTTTATTTGGTTCAGGTGGATTCTGATTTTAGCTCATAACAATTAAAACACATTTCTGAAGGTGCAAAAACAAACCCAGTTCTTATGGCTCATGTCTCCATAGTGACTAAAAAAGGCACAATATGTAACTTTCTGGAGGTGGCACATCACTCTCAGGTTTCCATCGAAATAGAAAGTTAAAAAACCTACTTTGGAACTTTCCCCTTGGAGATCAATAGATGGAGTTTTGTACAATACTGTGGGAGTAGCATTTCCATGGAAACAAGCAACCAAATAAGAGTCGGGTTTGTGGAGATGCAAGCCCGCTCAGAGTATGTATGTAGGTTTTTCAATGCAATAGACACAACCAAAATAATAATAATTAAAAACAAATGACTAGAATAATTGTTGTGCATGTTTATTTTAATAGTTAGGTAATGTGGCTTTAATCTAAATTCAAATAAGCAGAAGGCAGATTATCTTGTTTGTATGTGCAGTATTCTGTCAGATATTATTAAAATGATTACGCAAAATTACTTTTGCAACCTTGAAAAACAAACTCAGTGGTGATTAGCCAATCACGTGCAGACGAAACGCCATCACATCAGAGTCTCCGTTTTGCACTTCACTCTGTAATAGCGGTGTCACTTTTGTCGTGGTCTTAAATGAAATGACTCGGGGGCACGACTGGCACGGCTAGCACTGTCATTAATACTGCAGCGCCCGGGGAACAGATGCGACCCAATCAAAGACGAGCAAAATAAGACAAGAAATCAAATCACTCAAGTGAAATTAATCTGCTTTTCTTTGGGTGCGACGGTGCTCCGAAAGGGTTTTTTCAGAGCCCCAGTCAATAACAGAAAGAACTGAAAAAATATTCGTCAGAAACAATGTAGTGATGGAGAAAATTACTCTCATTTATACATTGAAAATGAAAAACAAACAAAAGGTTATTGAGTAAAAAATCAAAGGGGGCGAGACGGTATGAACGCACAGAGCAGCTTCAGGCAAAAACAACTCACAAATCCACAACCTTTACATGTACTTCAAGGTGCAGTGTATAAATGTTCAGGTGGAGGGTGCGCCACCTGCTTGTTTCTGTGGAGATGTTAGTACTTAAGCAGGTGACCCTCCAGGTAAAGCTATGAGTTAGATCTGTGGAGAGGCGACACCACTCATAATAAATGCATTTTAAAAAGGTATTTTTGAGATGGAAAATTTTTGGAATTGAAACAAGGCAAAATATATAAGCTAATACCATAATGTGAAACATTCCAGGCATGGCAATAACTTCTCCATCAAGACAAATACAGTAGACCAACTCAGAAAGGTTACCAAGTGCACCTTTAAACAAATCATCAGTGCCCCCTTGTGGCTACAGTTAGCCTTTTGGATCCAGTTTTGCTCTTGTACTGGGCTTGCATCTTAGATTTACACAAAGAAAATGTAGCCATAGCTGCCCTGAGGCAGACTGGCAAAAATGTGATCCAAAAATATAGGGCTGCAACCAATGATTATTTGGTTAAATCGATTAGTCTAGTGATTATTCCTTTGATTAATCAATTTGTTGTTTAAACTGTAAATGCTCTGTGAATTTGTTTCTACATTTGACCCAGATGATGCTAAAGTGAAGTATATTTTCAGACTAAAGAGACTTTTTTTTTTTTTTTTTCCCCCCACCAAAAACACAATTCTAAATGTTTCCTGTTTAAGTCATTGTCACTTATAAAACCTGTTCTTTTGGCTCTGTAAAGTCCAGAAGAAATAATTTCGTTTCTAAATTAGTTGATGATTATCTCAATAATTGATTAGTTGCAATTAATTAATTAACTTCTTTCAGCTGTACAAGAATATAATATTCAAATCACTATTACTTAATAAACTAACTAACCACTAAACCAGGAAATACAACCTTGTCAAAGCCCAGTCCAGCTTCATCTCTGAAGCAGGGCCCGGCCTGGTTAGTTCGACCAATATGAGATTTTTTCATGGCCGTTGCAGATTCTTTAGCAACTAACGGCTGATACGATCTGCTGAAATTTAGGGTCGATATATATTATTTTCTCCAAATTCTGTTATTTAGACATCAGCACATCACTCTTCTTTTATCTCTTCATTGGCTTCCAGTGGCTTTATTTTAGAGCTGATTTTACATTTTTTACTGTTTGTTTTTAAAGCTCTTAAGGGCCTTGCTCCTTCCTATTTGACTGAACTCCTGTCTGTCCACACCTCAAACAGGGAATTTAGGCCAAGCAACCAACGCTTGGTGGAAGTCCCCAGAGCCAGGCTCAAACACTGGGGTGATCGGCCTTTCTCTGTTGCTGGCCTCAGACTTTGGAACAAACGGCCCCACCTGCCCAGAGACTGCACCTGCCCAGAGACTGCACCTGCCAATGTGCTAAAAAGTCCAAATATGAGATCTACTGGTCAGTACTTCGATGGGAGACCCCGGGGAAAACCAGCTTTCACAGTGGGACCACAGTGGCTCTAGTTTTGTGTCTAATTTGAATGTGTCGGTGATGAAGATTTACAGTTTCTTATAAATAAATAAATAACCTCACAATTTGATATGGACTTTAACATAATTAACTGCAAACATGTCCCCATTATCAGGACCCAGACCCAGACCGTGTCCTAGTCCATCTTCATCTCCAGCTCATGTAAGTTCCACCTCATTACGTTTAAGTTATGTCTGTGCATGAATCCAGGTCCATGTCCACTTCCTGATATCACACAGATTAACAAAGACCCAGAGCATTTTGTTCAGGCGTTCTAACCGGAATATTAAACACAAACGAGACAAAGCAGCACACCTGACCCAGTGTCTTACAGTGGGGCACTGGAGGGTCCCAGCACAATCTGCACAAAGCATTTTCACTGTTATTAATATGCAAATGATGCTTCAAAGTCAGAGTTTACGTCCTGAGAATATGATGAAATTATATTAAAAACAATGGAAATTTTACATGTGATTGCATAATGCAATGAAATAAAATAAACACTTGTAATAAAATAATAAGAGGCTGAAAGTTTAGAGGACACTTCTGTATCTGTGAATGTAGAAAACTGCTTTGTTTTGAATGGGAAATTTGAACTGCAGATGGAGCACATTTGAAAGGGGGATCTGCACAGTGATATAGGCTCAGTTTGTTTTTTTATGACACTTTTTTCTTAAGTCCTTTTTTAAGTGGAGCTGAGCAGCAACTACATTGTTTAATAAAAAGGTATGCCGTCTAAACCAGACTTGGAGAGACTTATCCATGCAATTGTCTCCAGTAGGTTAGTTTACTGTAGTGGCCTGCTCAATGGCCTCTACAAATGAGTCTTAAAACAGCTGCAGTACATCCAGAACTATGCTGCTCGGGTCCTGACTAGAACCAGGAAGTACTTCACACATGTGTCCTGTGCTCAGGTCTCTGGCTCCTGTGGCTCATAGAATAGGCTTTAAAGCAGCTCTACTTTTGAACAAGTCTCTCCATGGACCAGCACCAAAGTACATCTCCCACTGACATGGGCAAACTACGGCCTGGGGGCCACACATGACCCTGTGGGCTTAATAATGCGGCCCACCAAACGTGACCAAATTATACTAAAATAGGTAAGGGTAAACCTTGTTCACAGTTTTCCTGCTGTGTTTATTTAACTCAAATTTAATAAATTAATTATTAATTTAATAAATGCATTTGAAAAAAGTGAGCAAATGTATGTCACTTGAATTAATGTTTGTTTAGTGTCTGTGTCGCATGTGTTGTGATGTTAATGTGTAGCAACGGAGCCACTGTTTTTATGTGCAAGACAAATTTCAGATCTCTGATCTGACAATAAAGTATTATCTATCTATCTATAAAAACAATTTGTACAATGAGCCTTACATATTCATGCTTTGCTACATGTTACAGGCCAAATCTCTAATATATAATATATCTCTATATATAATAATTTTAGAACCCACTGTGCCCCGTGTGTCAAAAGGTTTAGCCCCAGTTTAGCCCCGGTTTAGTCCCGGTTTAGTCCTGGTTTAGTTCTGGTTTAGTTCTGGTTTAGTCCTGGTTTAGTCCTGGTTTAGTCCTGGTTTAGTCCTGGTTTAGTCCTGGTTTAGTCCTGGTTTAGTACATGGGGAGTCCGTTTTCTGCAGCTAAAACCTAGAACAGTCTTCCTGAAGATGTGAGATAGGCCTCTACTTTCACAATGTTTAAATCCAGGCTCAAATTAGTTCTATTTAGCTGAGCATACGACTGAAATGGTTTTATTCTGCACTCTTCTCTTTCAATGTTCATTTTATGATGTTTTTTTTTTTTCTTTCTTATTCTGTAAAGCACTTTGAAATACTTTTTGCATGAATTATTCTTTGCAAAGTAAACTTGTCTTGCATAAGTCACATGTTGCACACAAAGGTCAAAAACTATATAAGAGGTGTTTGGCTCCTAAAAACTCTTCATTTAAGCCTAAATACACAGCAGTATGGCCCAGTACTGTTTTGATTTTTATTTGTATCTTGTCATTTATAAATGAAGTCCAAATATAAAAAGGCTCAGTATTGACCTATTGTGTTGTTTTATAATGTCTAGGACTGGAAAGTTCCTCTAACCTTTTGAAGCTGAAAAGCTTTTTTCCTTGCTTGTAATCTGTGTCGGTTCTGTGCCGTCCGCTGCTCCTCTGCTCACTCAGATCCTAACAGAAGCCTGGTAGAGTCCTGGTTTAGTCTTACATTAGTCCTGATCCAGGTCTGGTCCTTCAGTCCTCTTAGTCCTTGTTTAGTCCTACTGCAGTTAAGTCAGTATAACAATTTACATATGACAAGAATATTATGTAATATTTAAGATTTTTGGACAAGGCAGATGCATTTGGAGATTTTAAGATTTATGAATTACAAAACAACACTCCCACTCCTTTTTGAGCTTAAATAGAGCAACAGTGGCTCAGTTGGTCGGTTGTCGTTGTGTCCTTGGGCAAGACACTTAACCCACCTCGCCCCCAGTGGCTGTGTACACTGGTGTATGAATGTGTGTATGAATGTGTGAGTGGTTCCTTGAAGTAAAGCGCTTTGAGCCTTGAAGATGGAAAAGCTCTGTATAAAAATGTGACCGTTTACCAAATAAAAAATAATCCCATGTTAAATACCTTGTTAAAACATTACCTGTATTGGTACTTTTGTTCATTAATTAACTTTAAATAAATAAATGTATAAAAAGCTAAGAGGTTATCAGAAAACTGGAGTAAGGATTAAGCCTAATGCCATTCTTTTGACAAGTTCAATATTGATCTTTGGTTTTTTGATGGGTGTCACATGTGTTTATGGCAGCAGGTGTTGGGCTTGTTTCCTTCTTCATAACAAAGGACCTGACAACTCCTCGACAGCTTCAGTCTCAACGTGAAAAGGTCAAACCATCTCAGCGTTTCCTGTCTGTAACCTTTAGCGATCAGCCCCCGTTTTAGGCCTGATCCAAACCTCCAAACGAACACTCCCGCACCTCAGGCCAAGTCAGGACCTCGCTGACCCCACTGACCACTGCTCCACACAGATGGTAGAGACGCTGTGGTCCCAGAAGAAAACCAATCAAACACTGTCAAGGAAAAAGATGAACTGAGCAATGATATGATGCACTAGACCAGCTGCCAAGTGACCAATTACACTGTCCAGATCCAATGAAAAGGCTGAGTCAAAGGGCAGTGAGAGCGAAGGAGAAAACACAGGGTGTCCGTAAAGTCTCTTTGTAATTTCAAAATGTAATTACAAAGATAAAGACAAAGACAAGATATGTGAATTAGATTTGTTCTATTGTACTCAGTAGTTATAAAGGTTTTTAATTTGCACATTGCATTTTTGTATGTTAGGCATCCTGTCGATTAAAGAAGCATCCTTACGAATGAACCCCTAAGAAATGGCTCCTCCTCAAGAGAAGACACAGTGTGTAACATGGTTTACTGGGACTAAATGGGAGACGCAGACTCAATGACAGTCCCGTCTTGGTGTGCGTCGTGTCACTAATGGTGCCCATACAGAGGTGTATTAAATTAGGTCAAACACTTCGGAAACCACTGAGTACAGCAGAACAAGTCTGATTAAGATGTCTTATCAACTGCCTTTGTAATACATTTCTTAATCTGTAAAGAGACTTTATGGACACACTTTTGTCCTGCACCCAACAGGAAAATGCGACTCATCGGACAGTATAATGTGCAAACGTAAACGACAACCTAAACTTTCAAGTGGCTCCTCCACATTGCCAGGCCTAGAACAGCCTATTCAGACTGTCAAAACAATAATAAATCAGACTTGTATAGTGCTTTTTTAACACTCAAAGAGAGTTCAATGTTGGCCTACCTTAGAGCCACAGCCTCTATAAAGAAGTGGACTAAGTGAATGTGACGTCACCCACAGCGTTCGGCTCCAGTCAAATGAAGATTATCAAGGCTAGCAGTTATAAGGGCCAATTTGGAGCAGAGTTTCATATTTGGAACTCTGACCACGAGTATCAAAGCCACGAAAGAGCCAATCTAGAGTGAGGTGGTTGAAGGTAACACCCCTTACTGCTTGCACTGCTGGTTTAGAAGGAAGTGGGTGCTTTAGCAACTCTGATTTGTTGGTTATTAATGTTCATGTTTTTATTTTGCTATTGTGTCTGTAAATCAAAATACCAGGATCATGTAAAGCGGCTTAATGCGAACATTTTAAGACCAAAATGACAAGCCTGACAGCATCAGTTACAGAGAAAGGGGCCAGAGTTTCCCAATGTAAATGTAAAGTGAATTGTAGCCGATGGAGCCAGAAGTGTGCCCATGAACACTTCCTATTTGGCACGCAGCGGCTAAGAGGGTAGCAATGTCCATTTATATCTATAGTCTATGCTTAGAGCTCATGTTTTGTATGAAAAGATACTAATGGATTGCATTCACAACATTCTGGAGTAATTTCAGATGGAAGGCAAGGGCGTTGTGTCCTTAGGCAAGATACTTCACCCAAGTTGTCTAGTATGAAATGTGTGTGCGTGAATGATAGGTGGTGGTTGGAGGGGCTGATGGTGCAGATTGGCAGCCTTGCTTCTGCCCCAGGACAGCTGTGGCTACAAGCTTACCATCACCAAGTGTGGAAATGAATGAATAATGACTATAGTGTAGTGTTTTGAAAAGCGCATTATTTGTTTGACAGAAGCCAAAATTTTTTTTATGGTTTTGAGGAAGAAAAGGTTCACCTGCTGCTGACAGAAGTTCATATAGATAGGCCCAGTAAAGCCCATCCCACAGAAACCAGGTCTGCATTTTTTATGGACAGTTTAGAATGTGTTAATGTCATGCAAACCCAACTTAGGCTAAAATGTTCATCAAATTGATGGTTTTGAGATTCTATAATGTGAAGATTTTTTGCCAGATTTTCTTGTTGATGACACTGTACTACATGAAATAACCAAAAGGTAAATTCACAAATGCTGAACCTGATCCTTTGGCACTTTAATACTTTTACTTAAGAATATTTTTGCTTCGGTATCTGTACTTTTACTCAAGTAACAAAACTGAGTACTTCTTCCAACACTGATTTTTATTAATCTAACCCAACTTAGACAGTCTTATTTACCTTTGCTACCCAACAAAACTTTACAAAATAAAATAAAAAATACATGAATTAATGAATAAATAAAATATTTCAAACTAAAAGAGTAAATCCAGTCCGTGTTTTGTCCCCGCCCATCTCCTCCGCTCTGACGTCACTCTGCGTGGCTCCTACCTTAGCAACCGGAGCAAGATGGCGGCGTCCAGTAACACAGAGCATTCTCCTGAGATAACGGCGCCCCTAAAGACACCCAAAACAGAGATGCCATCGCCCGAGTCGGAGGATTTGAGTGACGGTAACCTGTACCAGTCCACCCCCTCCACCCCCAACCGCTTCTCGCCTCTGAACGTGGGCTCGTGCAGCGCGGGGCGGATGGCGGCCTCATCCTCCGCCAACAGCTTCACCGCCTGCAGAGGGATGTCCTGGACCCCGTCCGAGACAAACGCCCTGATCGCGGTGTGGGGCAACGAGAGGCTGGCGGAGGCGAGGATGCAGCAGCTGGAGGTGGCGGGCACAGTTTTTTCCGGGAAGGCTCCGGGTCCGGCCATGTACGAGCGCGTGTCCAGGGCTTTGGCCGACCTGGGCTACGAGAGGACCCCCTCACAGTGCCGCGAGCGCATGAAGGTGAGCACTGGAGCCTTCATCTTTAGTGTTACACAGCTCCGTCTGTCACGCTACTGTCACCTAAATACTTTCCTCTGCTGATGGCAGAGCGTGTACTTAATAGTAACAAATACAACAGCCCACTGATGTGCCCGGTGCAGGCCTGTTAGCCCACTCCACAGAGGGTAATCTGCTAAACTGTGTGATTATGGGTTTATTACATGTGAAGAAAACAGAGCTTAAAGTGCTGCTGCTCAAATGAGGGCTGCCATGTTCTCTCCGTGTTTACACTGGACTCAGTGACAGCTACTGGAAGAAACTATGAAAAAAGTGAAGTTTAAGTCTGTGGTATTTTTCTGCAATTCCAAACATTAGCTCTACATAGTGAGATGATTTCACATGTTTCTGTGATGCTCTGAACAAAATATTCAGTCCAAAAATGAAGTTATACCCCCCCCCCCCCCCCCCCCAGACCCTGCGGCGCTGCTACAGCCGGGTGAAGGAGCACGGCATCGGGAAGAGGAAGAGCAGCTACACCCTGGAGCAGCTGGAGAAGGTGTTTGGACAAGGGGGCTGGGACGCTCAGAGCTGTGCCCCTGTCCTCATCAACAGCAGCGGTCTGTACCAGGAGATGGAGTCTGACAGCAGCACACTGGAGGATTTCTCCCAAGAGGAGTGGTGTAACCACGTATTGGACTCGGCCTTCCAGGAGGGGGACATGGACACTGGTCAGTACTGGCACCGGCACCATTTGATAGACAGATTATGGGTCAATGAAATGATTGTGTTTTGTTTTGTAACAGAGGAGATCCAGGTGCCTAAAAACAGGCTTTTCCAGCTTCAGTCAGCGTTGTCAGAGCAAACGCAGTGAGTGTGAAACAGTTTACCATTTCTCATGATTTTTATAATTTAACTTTTTTTTACACTCATAAACTTTAATTTCAGACTGTATGAATATTCATTTAAGTTTGAATGTTTCATTTGTCATAATGTTGAGTTTCTGTGCTCCTCAGAAAAAGGGAGACGATGCAGACTGTGATGCGTATCCTGGAGGCGGTACCGCTGAAGTGGGAGCACTTCCACACCTGGACCGAATTCTCACGGCTGCACCTGTCCAACAAACTGGCCATCTTTGGAGTGGGATATAACACTCGCTGGAAGGAGGACGTGCGCTACCACTACGCTGAGATCAGCTCCCAGGTGCCTCTGGGTAAAAGGCTGCGTGAATACTTCAACCCAGAGAAGCCAGAGGGACGTGTGATTATGACAAAGGTCCAGAAGATGAACTGGAAGAACGTGTACTACAAGTTCTTAGACATTACAATCAGTGAGGCGCGCTGCCTGGAGCTGCACATGGATGTGGACTGGGTCCCCATTTCCCTGTCCAGAACCGCGGGCTGTGGTAAGGGCACCTCCCACTACCTCCTGCCTGGGGACATCCCAAAGACTTATGGGCTCTATGCCATTGGCTATGAGCCGATGCCCTCCTGCACTGACACTGCTCAGAGCTCCTCACAGAGTGGTGAGCCAGACTTACCTCATCCAGAAAACGGAGCTCACAAACACACTGACAGGACAGGAGCCCATGTCACATACTGTTACCTGGGCATCGCTGAAGAACGCCCTCTACAGCAGAGTCTGTTTCAGCACTTTCAGGGCTCTGGCAGGAACACGTCCCACGGGGAGCCGGCCGCTGTCACACGCTTTCTACAGGAGAACTGTAGCGCTGCATCCACCCTGAACAATGGAGGGAGCCCTGTTCAACAGTTTGCCATTTATATCAAGTTTGTGGAGGTGGAGCTGGACTTCCTATCTGCGGGGTCTCTGCTGGAGTGCCTGGAGACAGCTGTGGGTTATCCTTTAGAGTTCAACAAAGAGCCACTGTAACTGACGTCGTCGTCAGGGTTAAAGCTGTGAGCTCAGAGTCCTCTGGGTTTGGCACAAGTTCAAAAGGAGGTGCAAAAATCATACATTTGTCTTTTCTTGATTCTGTTTAACTCCAGAGCCTAAAACAACTTCACTATGGTATAAAAACATGTTTCTGCAGCTGTAAAACATCCGAAAACACTTAAGATGCACTCGAGCTTGGAGCTTTACCAGGCCCGATAATGAGAACTTGTCAGGGAGGGAGTGATTGTGAAGGTGACGACTGCAGCAGGCACCTGTCTACCTCAGTAGGATGTAGCAAAAGAGGCCGCAGGGGGGACCACGATGTGTATGTATAAAACACTGCCTTCACTTTAATGTTGAGGGATTGACCTGAAGCATTGGAGCTTTTGTTATGTTTTGCTTTATTTTGCACAATTGGACCAGCTCTAGAGATGATCTGAGATATTGGAGTTACTTCTGCCCGTTTTTGTTTCTGTCCGTGTACTTTGTGTTGGAGGTCTATTTATTTAGTTTTACTAAATGAGTGGTTTTCATAACACAGTCTGAAAATTTATTTGAACAAAATCTTTTGAATCTCCATAGTATTAGTGTGACCTCTGCTGCTCGTGGCAGAGCCGCTTCGGTGCCATGGTCTAGATGGTCTTTGACTTTGCATAGCCCCGTGTCATATCTGGATCATCTCTAGCTGCTCATGGATGTTTTTAGTTTTATAAATTTAGTTTTCAGGCTGAAAGATGCCACAGTTAAACTTGATTGCAGATGCTGAGTCTGGGTGATATTGTCTGTTACCTGCTGAGGTGAAATCACTGTTGTATAAAACAATCTTTGTCAAGATTCCTGAGGTTATGTGCAATGTGCCAGTCGGATGGTAAATGGTCACATTTTTATAAAGGGCCACCTTCAAGGCTCAAAGCAATGAAGGAAACTGAATGAGACTGTATATGAAATCTGTTATATATCTAATATATATTTAAGAATATCGTTGTTCTTGAGCATTCCAGCTTTCTGCAAAGTTGCTGTTTTTGTTTAATTATAAAGTATAATATATTTTCTACATTTTGTTTGACACAATGTCTGTCTGTGATTGTTTTGAGGTCACTGTCTCGTTGTTTCTGTTTAAATTGAATAAACAGGGCGCTCACTGTTCTGAGGTGTTTTTTCACAGAGGTTTCTGTTTTAAAAATGTCACTCTACTGCTCCTTTAAAAGCAGTCTTATATTTAGTGAGTTTCACTGCAGATGTGCCAAGTCTCATCAGACCAATACATGAAATGTATTCACATATTAGTGTGTGTTTTAATTATATATTGAGTTAAATAAATAAATGATTATTATTTTAGCATACTCTTAAAATGCTCACGTCACATATTCACCTCACTCAAACTGTAGACAGGACACAGTTCAGACACAGTCCAGACTCTGTCCAGCAGATGGAGCCATTCAACAATTTTAGAAACGTCATCCAGCAGTAGGACCTCTACTGTTTTGTTATAGTGGAACTTTTATATAATGTATTTTACCTATTATAGTGTAAAATGTAGGTTATATAAAGCGAATAATAAGATGCTGCCAACAAAAGATTTCTAAACTTCACACAGTTAAATCCATAGAAAATGGGGCAGTGTTACAATAATGTTTTAATCTTATAGATCCACACAGGTCTATGTAGATGTGTGACCCAGCCATGACGTGTACGTAATCTGATCAACAGCAGATTATCACATGCTCTTAACACAAAGCTTTTTCTGGACTAAACATAAAGAAGACATAAATATTCCATACACCCTAATGTTCTTCACAATATAACATAAAAATAATACAACGATCGCATTGGAGCGCTTCATTTATGGTAAAATAGCTTTACTAGTTTAACTCCAGGGCTCCTATATGTTGATTTTATTACCAGCGTATCCAATAAATGCATTCAAGGGAAAGCCCCACGAGTGTACCATTTTTATGTTTATTACTTCGTTGTTTAATGTTCCTTCTGTTTGCACTCAATTCTTCACTGACAGCTTGCAGCGAATCTACCCGGCCCACCCCTGGGGTTGTTGGGTCTGCTTACTGTTAGCTTTTTGAGTGTCGAATAATGGTACAACATCGCCCCCCTCAGTTTATTTCACCCCCATCGAATAAAAACAAAATCGTGTTGACAGCC
This sequence comes from Periophthalmus magnuspinnatus, assembly GCF_009829125.3. Taxonomy (NCBI): domain Eukaryota; kingdom Metazoa; phylum Chordata; class Actinopteri; order Gobiiformes; family Gobiidae; genus Periophthalmus; species Periophthalmus magnuspinnatus. Next base: position 17,694,398 of record NC_047139.1, on the reverse strand, counting down.
TCTTCCCAACGCTGTATGTTTCATCTTGAGGGCCAGATGCAATTTAACAACAGCACAACCAAATCTGGCCCCGCAAGGAGTGGACCTTAAGAACACTACAGAGGTTACAACAATGCAAGCTTGTTTTAATGGAGATGTTATTGCCAAGAATTTTCCATAATATAGCATTAAACCAATCCATCTCCATGATCACAAGCAGGTGAGTCATGCCAAGTTACAAGTCAGATCTGAGGTGAGGCGAATCTGCTCATTTACCCAGTACAGGGTTAGGGTTGGGTTACGGTTTGGGCTAAAATTAGGGTTAGGTTTGGGGTAAAGTTGAGTTAGGGCTGGTTTAGGGTCTAGGGTCAGGGTTGGGTTAGTTAGTTTGTAATTTTAAAAGTGCAATATGTCAGTTTTCTGATCGAGGGCCCACCACCTGCTTGTCTCCATGGAGATGTTATTGGTTTAACAAGAATTTTCCACAGTATGGCATTATTGTCTATCTCCATAAAGACAACAGGTGACACCATCATACCAATAAACAAGTCAGTTCTGAGGACAAGCGAACATGCTCATATAAGCAGTATATGCATTGTGTGTTTTAGTAACAAACATCAAAAATTGAGTACATGCAAGATAGTAATGGCATACTCACACATTGGAATTGCTCAGACAAGGCAATAACATCTCCGTGGAGACATGCCTATAGCATACTACCTCACCATCAGAAAAGTTACAGTGAATCTTTATGTGCAAATGACAATAGAAACATAGATCACATCATTACGGTCAGAACATGGCTGTCAGTGCTGTGTGACTCCATGTACTTTTCCCCCCTGTATGTCTGTGCCTCTGTGTTGGACCCTGCTTCTTTGAATCTAATCACAGAAATAACCCCTGTTCACCTTATATAATTGAGCAGTCTTCGCGCATTAGCCTCACCCCTGTTGCTAAGGGAACTGGGCAACCTCGGAAAATGAAATAAAGGGGTCTGAGCACCTCGCAGAGCACGGGTCAGTCTGGATTTTGTACAGGGGGGAGGAGAGAGGAGGGAGGAGGGAGAGAGGAGAGGGGAAAGGAGAAGAGCAAGGGGAGGGTGAGAGGAGGGGAGAGAGGAGAGGCAGAGGAGGAGAAGGGAGGGAGAAGGGGGAAGGAGAAGAGGTATGAAGAGGGGATGGACCACACCTCGAGAATTACGTCCAGCTGAGTCCAGTCTGTTTTCTGGAGCGTTCCTGTGCCTCAGTGTCACACATGAGGGAACATAAAGCAGAGATGTTGTGTAGATGAGACCAGGACAGAGGAGGAGATATTCCCTGTGTGGGGTTGAAATAGGCTTAGAGCTGGAGACACTATACAAATCTGTGGGAAGTTGGCAAGTTTTTATTAGGCCATTCAAGGGTTTCAGCCTATTTCAACATCCTCAACATTTTCAGGGCTTTTGTTTTAAATTGTTAGATGATTTTATATTCAGGGCAAAATTTGACTTTGAAGAGGAAACATGAGGCAGTAACGCTACAGTTTGATGTGTGTTTAACATGTGTGACATTTAAATATACATGAATACTGAACCTCCCCCTCATGATAAGATACAGTTCTCTTTTTTAATCAGTTTTGATCATTATAAATGATTGGGGATGAGTGAGGCAAATAACAATTTTTTTTGTCTGATTAATTGTACTTTTAAAATTTTATATATATATATAAAATGTATGAAACTGTTCAAGTGACAGTAAGCTCAGTGTTATTTAACAGAAATGAGCAACTTTGAATTTTCACTCAACTTGTATTTTTAATGTTGCAGCCAATATTATACAAACTTCTAAACTTGCATAGTTAATTATACTTACATAAGGTCAAATATTACATTACACCACATCTCTTGCTATTTGAATCGTCACTGGGCAGTTACATTTTACTTTTTCATTTCTTGTCTATTCAGTTTTCTGATGCAAATGAAGTCTACATATGCTACACATTTAAAATACATGCCATCTAGTTTTAACGTGATATTAAAAGCACAGAGTACAGGTATGTCATAGTACAGGTATGCCGTAGCCCATTCACGTACCAAACCTATCATTTTCTACCACAATTTTACATTAAATTCTTCTACTTTCAGCCGAGTTACAAACGCACCTGCATATTCCACTACAAAAGAACAGGTGTACTAGAGGAAAGTCACAAAGTATACGCAAAAACACGGAAAACCGCTTGTTACCAAAATAAGAGCAGCTAAAAACACCGTGCGTAAAAATGCGCCTTGTGCGTAAAAGCGCTTTTACTTTGAAAGGACGCACCGGATACACAGACCTACCTTACAGTTACCTTAAACGTTTGTCCGCCGAGTCTGGAGCGCTCCTCTCTCTCCTCTCGCTTCATGTCCCTTCTCCCTTTGCCTTTCTCCGACTGAAGCCTCTGGAAAGGACACATGCCAAGTTACGCTGCGCTCCCGATAAGAACCAGGTCGTAGCGTGTTCTTTCTAACGTCAAGACGACAACAACATCCAATCAGTTTTACTTTTTCACCTGAGCAGGAGAGGGGGGAAAGTGAGTGAAGCGGCGCATTCCTGGACGTGGTCGGCTCCATATTTCTCACCTGAAGTGTCCCTTGACTAACATCGCGGGGAAAAAGGCGTTTGACGAACTTCCAGACTTCAAGAGCGGTGCCTCGGGCGAAGAAGAGCCCCTGTTTGAAGCCGAGAGACGGACATTAACGCATTGAGAAGTGGTAGATACCGCGGCATCCACCATGGAGGTCTACGCTACTCAGAGGAAACTTACTTTGCTCGTCTTCGCCTTCTGCTGCGGGCTCCCAGGTCAGTAAAGTAACTTACCGCTGTGTTTTTTTGTTTTCTTTTTTTTGTTGCATGGCGGGAATTTTTGGTGCGCTCGTGCGTTTTTGTACGTTTTTTCTGACGTTGACGTGATGCTAGGACGTCCATGCACGTGCGTTTGTTTAATTAGCAGGTGTCAGATGTTGTGTGATCTAAATATTACTTTAAAATGAACTTTTTTCACTTTGTAACTGAAAAACGCTGAACTTTTGCTAATTAGGCCGATTACAAATGGCGGACAGTTATGTACAATTGCCTTTTTAAATGTTGTGTTTTATGCTAGCCTTAGTTTGTCTGATTTTCACTCAAATTGCCATAGTAACCCACTGAGGTAGCTGGAGGAAGTGTCTGGGGTGAGGGTTTTACTTTTACTTCACTACATTTGAGAGCAGATATCTGTACTTTTTACTCCACTACATTATTGAACTGGACTGTAAAGTAAAAAGCACTTTTCATATGATTTGAGGGGTTATTTTTTACCATATTTGTGTAAACATCCTGATTAAAGTTTTCCAGTTCAGGGTTCAGCTTTGAGCAAACAAAACTAAATTCATCAGAAAAATAAACTGTTACTGTTGAACAAAATGTTTCATCAATATCTCTACATTTACACTTTAACAAATGAACAACGCTTGTGTGAAATACTTTGACTTTTTACTCTTAAAGTACATTTTAAAACAGGTACTTTGCTGCTTTTACTTTAGTAGATTTTTTCATGTGATACTTTTGCTTAAGTAACTTTTTTGCTTTTCTTTCTCTACTTTTACTTAAGTAACACAGCTGAGTACTCCCACTTTTACTCAACTCTATAATGAATCTTTATGTTGTAATTATAGCCTCATTCTTGCGTTCTAATAGTGAAATCATTCTGAGTGCAGTGGTCCATGTGTGAGAGTGAGTGAAGAAGTGGATTTAAACCTGTTTGCTTTTCACAGGGTTTGAAACAAGAGAGTTACACATGATTATGTATTTCAGAGCTGTATAATCCCTTTATAGCTGGAGCTGTTGCTGGAGAGAGTGAGAGCCGAGCTGCTGTATTAAACTCCTACTTTGCGTGGTACTGTACGAGGCCTACTTCTGCCACCGCCTTTGATTTGGAAATGGGGCCACGGTGCTGCGATTTCTGCTTTTGAGAAGTTCTGAATGATTTATGAAGGCAAACGGCTCTGTTTGGTGTGTTTTTATATTCTTCAGAGAGCACACGCATTGAGAAACTTTATCAGGTCTGGGCAGATAATCAAATTGGAATAAAAATTTAAATCACTTGTAAGTGTTTTATTACTGTCAGACAGTGCTGGAAGAAGTATTCCATTGTGTTAAGTAAAAGTACAGATACTGGAGCAAAAAAAATACTCAAGTAAAGGTATCACATGAAAAAGTAAACTCAAGTAAAGGTATTAAAGTACCTGTTTACTTAAAGAGTAAAAAGTAAAAGTATTTCACACAGATTTTGAGGTCTTGTAAAGATTCAAATATAGTGATTTTGATAAAGATTTGAGCTGAATTTTGTTCAACAGAAACAAGTGAACAAATCATTTTGTCTAGCTTGTATATTTTTGTTTGCTCAAATTATGAACATGTTAAAAACCACCCTCAGCCTTTTCAGCAGGTCTCGGACAATAATAACAAAAATACTTGTACTTTTCAGTCCAGTTCAAAAGTGTAGTGGAGTAAAAAGTTCAGATACTACTCTGTACTGAAATAAAAGTAAAAAGTATCCACTATGTACTCAGTATGCAAAATGTACTTAAGTAAAGTAGAGATACCAAAAGTTTTTTCCTTAAATGCAGTACTTTATTACTTCACTACTTTAAGATGAGCTGCAGATCTGACAACAGAGGTGGAACACAATGAAGAGTTTTCATTAGAGCAGAGTTTGGAGAAATGCACTGGATCATTTTGTGTGTGAAAAGTCACTAGTGTTTCATTTATAATGTCTGTATTATCTTTGTTCGTCATCTCGATCACTAAAAGTTATATTTAAAAGCCACATTTAAAAGCTGTATATACAAATACAGTTAACTTAAAAAACAAAATTGGTCTTTATTTAAAAAAAAAAAATCATCATGAATCAATCATGATTCAGTTTTTTGCCCTACCGTACAAACGGAGTGTGACGTCACCCACAGCGTTTGGCTCCAAATGAAGCCCATCAAGGCTGGAAGTTAAAGGAGACAATTTGGATCTGTGTTCCATATTTGAAATTCTGACTGTATCATAGCAACCGAAAGGCCAATCCAGAGCGAGGCTGTTGAAGGTAACGCCTCTTCCCTCCCACACTGCTGGGTTAGCGCTTATCAATGCTGTCAATCAAACCTGTTGCTAATAATATTGGGAGCGAACTCAGAGAAATTCATAATTCAGTGAGGTTCATTCCACCTGGAGCCGTGTAGAGCCTCATGTTGTAGCTCCCAGAGCTTGTGTTCTTCTTCTGTTGCCAAAACAGTCTTCTGTCAATCTTTTACTGACACCGGCTTGTTTCACCAGGGAGGGGCATTTAGCTGGAAATACTACTTCTACTACCACACAGAGCGATACAGCCCCTGTGTGTGTGAGAGGGACCCCTGTGTGTGTGAGAGGGACCCCTGTGTGTGTGAGAGGGACCCCTGTGTGTGTGAGAGGGACCCCTGTGTGTGTGAGAGGGACCCCTGTGTGTGTGAGAGGGACCCCTGTGTGTGTGAGAGGGACCCCTGTGTGTGTGAGAGGGACCCCTGTGTGTGAGAGGGACCCCTGTGTGTGTGTGTGTGTGTGTGTGTGAGGGACCCCTGTGTGTGTGAGGGACCCCTGTGTGTGTGTGTGAGGGACCCCTGTGTGTGTGTGTGAGGGACCCCTGTGTGTGTGTGAGGGACCCCTGTGTGTGTGAGAGGGACCCCTGTGTGTGTGAGAGGGACCCCTGTGTGTGTGAGAGGGACCCCTGTGTGTGAGAGGGACCCCTGTGTGTGAGAGGGACCCCTGTGTGTGTGAGGGACCCCTGTGTGTGTGAGGGACCCCTGTGTGTGTGAGGGACCCCTGTGTGTGAGAGAGGGACCCCAGCTATTGATTATTTTAGTAATCCAGTATTCTATTGTTTATTTCCTTTGATTAATTAGTAATCTTATTTTTTAACTTCCATAAAATATCCTTGAAGTTTTGTTTGATAATTAAAATAAAGAAGTCATTTTTCTGCTTGAGAAAACACATTCATTATTAATGACAGACCAGATCAGAATGTCCCTATACTCTTTATCACCCGTTTATTAGACAAACTGAACAGGCCTCATTAAATGTGAACTACAGTTACACTTTTATCTTTTCATTTCATATAAAATAAATGACTCTTCAGCTCAGGTAATTTTAAACATCTACATGTTTATTCTGTTGAGCTCTGAGCTCTGTCTGCAGCTCCGAGGGAGAGTCATTTTGCAGCAGTAGCTCCATGAGTCCTTAGGCTTAGCCTCTGTGACTTTGGAGTATCAGAATCAGTATTGGAACTGACAAAGCTGCACATTTTTATCTTGTTGGTCTCCTCAGTATTGTCTCATTTAAATGCATTTTTATACAACCATGAAAGAGTAAGTTATGTTCAAAGCTGCACTATGTAACTTTTCTGGTTAAGGGTCCAACCGATCTCCATGGAGATGCTGCTTTGCCTGTAATATTCCACATGATTGCATTAAAGCTATTTATCTGCATAGACATAAGCAAGTCACACATCCAGGCCAAGTTACAGATCAGATCTGTGGAGCCCATTCACAGGTAGAATGTTTTCAAGGCATTTATGAGCAATATAACATTAAATACATTGAATAAATGCAAGGAAAGTTTAATGCCATACTGTGGAACATTTTAGGCCAAGGAAATGTTACATAGGGCAGTTTTTACTTGACCATAATCGGCAACTTCCGTTTTTTTCCCATTTATAGTTGTTGGGTTTTTTTTTTTCTGCCCTTTGAAATGTAGTTGCTACTGATGTCACTTCTGTTGTACTCCTGTCTGTCTAACCTTCAGCGGGGGGCAGTGATCTCATGAGTCAAACAATAGAACAGCACAAACAGTAGCTGCCCTTGACCCTGGGGGGGCGGAGCTCCGTCAGTCAGTCGCAGGTGTGTCCTGAAAACACAAGATGCAAAGGGAAGCGCTTGTGAATAGCAGCTCCCAGAACAGGAAGTAACACAGCTCCCAAACTCCCAACTGGACAAGCTCATAAGGGCAGGAAGTGAGTTGGGACAAGCACGATAACGCTGCGGAAGATGTGTCAGTTTGAAATCACAGCTACTCAAATGTTTCGTCATAAGGCGGGACAATGTGTTTTTTGTGTTTTATTTCTCAAGTATTACTAAGTGCTAAAAATAGGCAGGGCTGTGTGATTTTCAAATTCACATGTTTATACAGCCCTTTTCCACCTTCAAGGCTCAAAGCGCTTTACATCAAGGAACCACTCACCCATTCACACACACATTCACACACCAGTGTACACGGACACTGGGGCTGAGGTAGGATAAGTGTCTTGCCCAAGGACACAATGACAGCATTCATCTTCGAGAGCTAGTACCTAAACTATAGCTTTGTGATTGTCTTTGTGATTTGAAAATGTACTTCTTTCAGTTTGTATGAGTCTTTGTCCATTTTATATATGGATAAATGTGAATATGCTAGCTGCCACATTTCAAATAGGAAGTGATCATGGGTGCACTTCTGGCTCCATGGACTCTGGCTCCAATTCACTTAGACTCGTCATTTTGGTTTTATTTTGATGTTCATATTAACCCCCTCAACAAGATCCTGTTATTAATGTTCATATTTTGATTGTGTCTGTAACTCAAGATAGGAGCATTAATGACAGACAAATCAGTTGCTTTCTGTTCCAGAGGCTGCTCCCTCTAGCGTTAGCTACAGGTTTGATTAACAGCATTGCTAAGCGCGCTCTCCCTGCTAAACCAGAGCTGCGGGCCGGAAGGGACCTTCAACAGCCTCACTCTGGATTGGCTCTTTGGCTCTTTTGGTTGCTATGATAAATATGGAACTCTGCTTCAAATTGGTCCCTATACCGGCTAACCTCGATGATTTTCATTTGACTGGAGCCGAACGCTGTGGGTGATGTCACACTCACTTAGGCCACTTCTTTATACAGGCTTTGCTTTTATCCCAGTTTGGTCTGTGTGAGGTTATGAGGGTTAAAGCCACACTGGAACATTTTGAGCAAGTCGAGTAGTTGAACGCCATTAAAAGATTCACAGGGTTTTGAATAAGACATTAAAGTGCTTTTTCCATTGACACGACAGACAGGAGCTGCAGAGTCACTGAACATGGGGAATGTTTAAACCTGTTACTTTAGCAGATCTCTTCTTATTTCTGGAGACATTATCCACATTAGGGAGGTGTAAAGGTGGTGCTATCGGTGGAGTCAGGTGATAACAAAAGATTTACAATTATTATTGTGAGATTGAGCAATCATGATTTTCCTTGATGATTCGAATCCCGCTCTCGACATAAACGTCTTTGGTTTAGTGGTCAGATTGATTGATTTATTTTATTTAGTTCATTCATAAAATATAAAGATATCAGCAGTGTCAAGTGAATTGAAGTGTCAAGAAATGAATGAGAAGCAGCAGAAAGAAGAGTGATCTAATGTTATCTGCCTCATTTTTTCTTATAATGCTTATGCAAAAAGCAGGTCAAATCTACTGACCCACAGGTTGGCGGTGCGATTCCAGCTTCCACAGATGAATACTGTTGTTGTGTCCTTGAGCAAGACACTTAACCCACCTTGCCCCCAGTGTCTGTGTACACTGGTATGTGTGTGGAGGAGTGGTTCCTTGATGGAAAGAACTTTGAGACTTGAAAGTGGAAAAATGCTTATATAAAAATGATATTTACCATATATTGAGTTTGTCGATAGCTGCATCAGTTGACTGTGATTGTGACACTGATACTTTTATGATATTGATTCTTTTGTGATATACCGTAAATTTCAGATTATAAGCCTCTACTTTTTTCCCTTTGGACCCTGCGGCCTATACAACGGTGCTGCTAATATATACATTTTTACTGGTTAACGGCCACCGGGGGGCTGTCTACCAGTGGATGCAAAAGTGAGACAGATGTGGGGAAAGATTATGCACTGAAGAACACACTAGTTTTGATTTTAAACTCATTTTGCGCATCATGCACACACCCCCATCATAGAAAACACACAAGAAATGCAAATGATGCAGCTTTTAAGTTAAAGACAATGGATCTGGCATCAAAGAAGGAAATGGAGCCACTGCACGTAAGTTTGGCATTAATGAACTGATGGTGCGGCGTTGGAGGCGGCAGCGGGAAGAACTTAGTCAATGTAAAAAGACGACAAAAGTTTTCAGAGGAAATAAAAACAAATGGTACGTGTTGGTGCTGTTTTATTTTCTAAACATGCAGGTATGTTCATCCCATGCTGATGGTGTGTTGGTGCCCAAGAAAAAAAAAAAAGAAAAAATAGTGTCTATGTACAGTATTTCTGTGTAAATATCTCATGTTACAACATGAAAACCTGCGGCTTTCATTCAAGTGCGGCTTATATATGTACAAAATGTATTTTCTTTTCAAATTTGGCTGGTGCTGCTTATGTTCAGATGCTCTCAGTAATCCAAAATTTACAGTAGATCCTTTTTGTGAAATCGATTCTTTTGCGATGGGTCATGCAAACCATTTAAAGCCATTTTTACTTAAACATCTGCCTGTTCCCACATATCTGTAATAATAATTGTTTTCATGTTTATCTTTGTAATCTTGTGACATGCTGACGCTGGGTTGAACTCATCCGGCTCTTTGAAAAGCACAATCCTATTAACATTGTCTCTGTAAGTTTGGATCAGCTAATGTGATTAAACTGGGCCCTCAATCTGACTGCACCTAATCAGGGACTACATTTTAATCACTACACCGAACTCAAAGTGTCATTTTGGGGATAGGTGACTTCCTCATCCCTTCAAAGTCATCATTAAAATGCTTATACTATTTCATATTTCAACTTTGGAACGTTTATTGAATTAAAATGAAAGATGAGATAAAACATTTCAATTCTGTTTTTATATTTTTGCTCATTATAAAAGACAATATTGATTTAAAACAACTTCATAATAATAGACTGTGTATATATGAATGGACAGAGCTAACCTGCTAGCCACCGTGTTCCAAATGGGAAGTGATCATGGGTGCGCTTCTGGCTCCATCGACTCCAGTTCACTTTACATTGAAAAACTGTGGCCCCTCTCTCTGTAACTGCTGCTGTAAGGCTCATTTTGATAAGGGTCATTTTGGTCTTAAATATTCGTATTAACCCACTGTGCATGATCATTTTATTTCACTATTGTGTCGGTTAATCAAGATATGAATATTAATAACGGACAATTCTTCTTTGTCCAAGGTTGCTCCTGCTAGTGTTAGGAACAGGTTTGATTGACAGCTTTGCTAAGCACTCGCTCTGTACTAAATCAGCGGTGCAGACAGGAAGGGGGCACTTTTAACAGCCTTTCTCCAGATTAGCTGTTTGTTTGCTATGATACTCTCAGTCAGAATTCCAAATATGGAACTTGGCTCCAAATTCGCCCCTGTAGCCGTTTGCCTCCGTGAACTTCATTTGGCTGACACCGAACGCTGTGCGTGACGTCACACTCATTGGTCCACTTCTTTGTACAGACTGTGGCACATTATCTTTGTGTACAAAACTGGTGAACTGGTTCTATGCTGGTGGCCCTGCCTCTCCATTGTGACGTGTAAGATGTTTTTGCTTGGTCTACAATAGTGTATTTCAATACTAAGGAATAGACTTGATACCGATCCTGATACCACAGTGAGATAAAAACACTTTCTTTAGACAATAGAGTGTGATTTTCCACATTAATTGGTAGCACTTTCTTTTATATTCCCATGTGGCTTTATACCTGTGTAATCCCTCAGTGTCCAGTAGGTTCATAGTGGTCCATGGGTGTATACTAGTCTATGTGTCTTATATTTGTTCTGGTACAGCTCAAGATCATTCTAAAGATATTCAGGAAAGGTTCATTTCTGTCCTGTCAATGCAACTTTTTTATTATTGATACCTGCGAATAAATAGTATCTAGTTTTGACACTAGTTTTAATATTGATTAGTATCTGATTTTTGAGTTTTGACAACCCGAGGGTAGAATGCTCCACTGTATAGCATTAAACTAATCTACCTCCTTCGTTTTTGGGATTTGAACAATAAAACAAAATTAACTCAATTAACGCTAGATAGATAAGTGTAATGTTATACCGTGGAACATTCCAGGTGAGGCCATAACATCATGGAGACAAGCAGGAGATGGACCAGAAAAGTTACATAGTGCACCTTTATTATATTTGTAAATATGTACTTGGCAAAAAACGCTATCCTGACTGATGTAAATGTGTGGCAGGTTGGCAGTGTGATTCCAGCTCCCACAGATGAATGCTGTCATTGAGTCCTTGGGCAAGACACTTAAGCCACCTCACCCCCAGTGTCTGTGTACACTGGTGTGTGAATGTGTGTGTGAATGGGTGAGTGGTTCCTTGATGTAAAGCGCTTTGAGCTTTGAAGGTGGAAAAGTGCTATATAAAAATGTGATTATGACCATTTACCATGGACCCTCCACCAGAAGTTACATAGTGCACCTTCAATATATTTGAGTTGACAATACAGCATTAAAAAACCTGTATCCTGATGTAAATGTGTGACTGGGACAAGACCAGGTTATAAGTGAGGTAAAATATATTCTGCTCTTCTACCTCCCCTTCCCCCTGGCTTCACATGAGGAGCATACATGATCATCATGGGGCTCAGAGTGCACTGGTTTGAGGCCACTTGGCTGTGACTCCAGGTCTCCACACTGACATGCAGAGACCTCTATTTTTAATATTACTCGCTCCAATAAAATGAGCGGTCTACAAACTCACCACGCTCAGATTCACAGTCTGAGCACTGGGGCTGCATATAAGGAGAGTACTGCTATTTATGTGAGGGGAATGTTCTCAACGGACAGTTTTTAAAGAAGTGCATCTGACAGACTTGGACTAAAACCCTAAAAACATTACACACAGTAAATCTTACGTATGATGTTAACTAAATATGTTGCCTTTTTAATTTTTATTAGATTGCATTTTTTTCTGATGAAGAATAAATATAATTTTACAGCCTAGTTGGCGTTGCGCATAGACTGTACATATAAGTGGACGTAGCTAACCTGCTGGCTGCTGCATTTGAAATAGGAAGTGATCATGGACGTGCTTCCGGCTCCATCCATCCTCTGACTCCAGTTCACTTGACATTAGATAACAGTGACCTCTCTCTCTGCAACTGCTGCTGTCAGGCTCATCACTTTGGTCTTAAAATGTTCGCATTAACTCACTCTACATAATCTCGGTATTTTAATTCCGCTATTGTGCCAGTAAACTTAGACTAAATTTGGGCTACACTTGGGCTAATTTATAGATTTTTACTGATGACCTTTCTAAACTATTCTTTCTCGAGACTAAACCAGATCTAAAACAGGGTATAAAACCAGGACTAAAACCAAACTTGGACTAAACTTGAACTAAACTTGGACTAAAACCAGGACTAGACTAGGAGTAAACAGGATTTAACCTGGATTACATCCTTTACCCATTACCTCTTATCTTCACGACGACCATGGCTGTTGTATTCTGGACACACATCTGGCCAAAGAGCGTCTTCATTGGTTTTCCAGGTGGGTCTCTACAATGGACTTTACTTATTTAACAAGGTCAAAACGCGAGCTTCAAAGGCGTCCTCAGGGATTGCAAAGAGGAAATATGCGCTTCCACTGCTGATTCCTGCTCAACTCAACTGGAATTTCGTCAGAACCTCTTTTGCTTTGGTATTTTTAGTTCATTTTGGAACAATGGTAAACTGAACTGGGCTGCATCAATATCGGTTGGGGTTGGTGCAATTACTAAATAGGAAAGACAGTTGGAATGTCTTCTGCAAAGAAAATATATCCTGTCTTTTTATAGAAAAAAATCTTGTTGTACCTGTAGTTCAAACTAGAACTGGAAATCAGATGCTAATCGATGCTAAAAATAGGATTGAAACTAGATACAAATTTTTCGCAGGTATAGATACTAAAAAAGGCTCATTAACAGAACAGAAATGAACCTTTCCTGAATATCTTTAGAATGATCTTGAGCTGTATCTTTCACAAGTATAGACACACATGGACTAGTATACACCCATGGATCACTACGGAACCTACCTGGACAACAGAGGGATTACACAGATGTAAGGACACATGAGAATATAAAAGAAAGTATTACAATTTAATGTGCAAAATCACAGAATATTGTCTAAAGATAGTTTTTACTATCATTGTGGTATCGGAATCAGTATTGAAATTTGTGTGTATCCCTGAGTATCAAAATCGAATTATTTTAGTATTGTGACACCACCAGTTTGTTTGTTATTAATGTTCATATCTTGATTTACAACACAATAGTGAAATAAAAATACCAGGATCAGGTAGAGTGGGTTAATACAATCATTTTAAGATCAAAATGACGAGTCTGACAGCAGCAGTTACAGAAAGAGGGGCCACAGTTTTTTCAGTATAAAGTGAATTGGAGTCGATAGACCATGAACACTTTCTATTTGTAACGTGGCAGCTAGCAGGTTAGCTATGTCCATTTATATATACAGTCTACGGTCTTCTCTCTAATCTTAATTTTATTTACAATGTGCTTTGAACAGAATTCTTTTTAAACATTACAAATCGAATCATAACGTTTTTACATGTTAATAAAAACCCAATTAGTTTTTTTCCCTCAAAATGATGTAGCTGTACTTGGACCAGACTGTCCCCCATTAAAGTGGAAATGTGTTCCAAGTCTCCACATTGGACTATAAATATGACAATATGACAACGCTGGTTTATTTCTGTTTTCTCTCCCTATTGTTACCGTGACAACACTTAATCCTGGAATATATTCTATCTATCCCGTGGGTGCCTCGGAGGGCCATAGAATGTGGTTTGTCAAACTCACCACAATAGACTTATCTGTAATTGCCCATTTGGTAGAGTAATGCCAAAGGGAGGTCTGGAAAAGCTTCTTTCCAACTGGAGCCTGGATTATGAGCATTGAATCCTACTGTCCCCAACGACGACTGGTGTAATTTTGATTGTGAGGAAAGAGATTGAAGGATTTATAATGACAAGGCAATACCACCATGTACTTTTATTTTTTGTTTTAGCGAAAGCAGTTTTAGTCCAGCCCTGAGTGCGTCTCCTCATGTAATCCAGTGTAAAACAACATGGGAGCTTTAAACAAGGACTCGGGAGGGAAAGTAATAGATTAACCTTAAAGAGCCCGTATTATGTAATTTTCTGATCTGTTTTAATGTTGTTTCCTCAGCAGAAGCATACCTGGAGTTGTGTTTCGTCTCATTTATTGTGATGTCACGTGGTAATACAGGAAGTGCTCCACTGTGTTTTTAAACTCCATACACCTTCACTAGGATCATTTGGATGAGCTCAGCCCTGGAATTGCCGATCTCTACTGAACAAAAGGTAAAACGATCTGTTAACTTGAAAACTACCACTTCATGACATCACATGGTGGAACAGAGTGTTTTGATCTTTGGAGACATAGACAGACTAATAATAAAGTGTTACTCAGACGTGTGAATGAACCAAAACACAACTCCAGGTATGTTTTTCAGGAGGTAACAGCATTAAAACATGCGTCTCATGACTTTACTTGGTGATATGTTGTTAATTCAAGGTGACTTTGGCCGCGTTCAGTTCATTCATGAGTTTATCTCGTCTGGAACTCTATTTATTTGTAACTATCCCTTCATTTTTAAGAGTCCCTACCCAGAAATAGTAAGAGAAATGATTTTATTCAAAAAATGGTCAAACTCAGAGCTTGACCCTCTTCCGTTCTCCCGTTTAATCCCTCCATCATAAATCTCAAATAATGCCATTACACCGGGGTCATGTAAACAGCCTCATCCAATTATATTACCTTAATTAAAGCTACACTCCGCGGCTTAACCCTACGATTAACGAAGGTGGAGCGCCGAGGGTTTAGTCTGAATTTAAAATCCTTCTGACCTTCCCAAGTCCAGATCTGACAAGTCCAAAGTCCTGCCCCACATCCGAGACTTACAGCACCTTACTATTTTAGGCTCTATGTCTTTTTAAAGTGTCAAATTCATTTTAACGCAGACTTAGCATAGCGAAACGGGCTTTTAAAGGAAACGTGATTATAAACGTTTTTGAATGACGACTGTGGAATTGGGGCTCAGTCTGACATTTAAGTTACCAATATTAAAGGTGTGCTATGTAACTTTTCCTATGGAACTATGAAGCCTGTAATGTTCCACAGTACGGCATTAAAGGTCCTGTACTTGTTTGCATGTATTTGAGCTAAATGTGTCCTTCCCCAGTATAGATATTTATATTTTTCGTGTTTTTCAGACAGTATAAATCAGATACAGTGCCTTTAAACTTATCTAACACGCATTATTCAATTGTGTGTGTTTTTTTTTTTTTATAACCTGGTAGCATCACCCACAGATACTCCATCAGAAAAGTTACATAGTACACCTTTAAAAATTCGGTTACTCGGTGAATGAAAGCTTTTTGTGGTCTTATGCACATAAATGCTGCTAATGCTAATACCTGAGAATAAACGCATTGTAGAAAATGTATGATACAGAACCAGACCAGTGCTGACTTACTACATGTTCAGATGAGTTCTCTGTCTCTTTCTCTCTTTCTGGTCTATCAGTTTTGTCCCATATCAATCCACGGAGTCAAAGGAAGAAGGCCGTCTTTCTGGGGTCATGAGAAAGCCACTGTTCGACATTCCCAACACTCTCTTAAAGGGACAGGCACACCAAACCTCGCAACTTCCTACTCTTCCTGGTTCCGACTGTTCCGAATATTACGGTTGCCTTTAAAAATTAAGCTACTCACCAATTCACTTTTTTATGTGATGACTTTTATGATCGACCGAAGCTGATCCCAGACCCCACGTGGACAGTTAAACCAGTGCCGTGTGTGTATTCCTTTAGTTACAACAAACATAATCCCAGTTATTCCCAGCTGATGTTTGCACTGGGGTTTACTGGCAGTTCTGCTTGTCACTGATGCTGCACAGAATGGAAAGTATAGCATAATTATAGCACTGAAAACATGGCTAGAGTCTATGGTCTATCTCTGGGCTTTGGAATAATGAAAAGTTAGGACTGTTTTGCCATAGCGATTAACTATTTAAAACGAAATATATCTCACAGTGTTGCCCATGAATAACTCTCCATTTGACTGAGACTGAAATATGAACTGACAAATTAATACAAGAATCCCATGTGTTTCAGATCACATGGGATTGTAGAAGTTTAATACAATTTTCTGTACAAATTTAGTTTTGTTGAGAACATTTTATTATCTAAACAAGTGCAGCGTTTGCAGAGCATATTACTCCATGCTCTGTTCACTGTTCTCATCATAAGGTGGGAACAGAGCTTTGGTGATGTAGACAGACATAATAATAAAGAGTTACTCAAACATGTGAGAATGAAACAAAACACAACTCCAGGTCTGTTTTTGAGGAGGTAACAACATTATAACATGGCTTAAACCTCACAAGAGTCAATTTTTTGTAGGATAGGTATAATACTTCCAGCCTTACTAAACAATTGGGTACTTGTTCCATCACTGTTCATATAATTTAACTGTTTTGTTACTCAAGTAAAAGTACAGACACTGGAGCAAAAAAAACTCCTACTTAATCAAAAGTATTAAAGAACCATTTAAAAATGCACTTTAATAGTAAAAATAAAAGTATTTCACACAGATTTTGAGGTCTTATAAAGCTTCAGATGTAGTGATTTTGATAAAGATTTGAGCTGAATTTTGTTCACTAGAAACAACTGAATCATTTTTTTCATTTTGTTTTTATTTGTATATTTTTGTTTGCTTAAACTATGAACGCATTAAAAATAAACCATCCTTTTCAGCAGGTCTGACAATAATAAAAAATAATTTTACTTTTCAGTCCAGTTCAGAAATGTAGTGCAGTAGAAAGTACAGATACCTAAAATATGTATTTAAGTATAGTACTGTAGTACTTTTACTTCATTCCACTGTGTGTGAATGATGCGGTACACGGTGATTTGGAGTAATATGATGCTCCTATGACCAGGTTAATGACTGTTTACCGTCTGGAGAGCCGCATGGGGGCTTATTTCTGGAGCTCAGAGGCCAGTCCGAGCTGGGTTTTCTCAATCCTTTCTCAGCACAACTGCTGACGAGAACAAAACTTTACCTGCTTTTCCTGTTCAGAATTATAACTTTGAAACCAGTCGTCAACAAATGTAAAAATGTCCCATGTTCAACTGTCAAATGGTAGAAGTACTTGTATAAGAAGAATGACATGTTTCTAGTGAAGGTGTATGGAGTTTAAAAACACAGTGGAGCACTTCCTGTATCACCACATGACATCACAAGGTGGATTAGACTGCTTTTAGTTTGAGAGAAGAACTCAGCCTAAATATGCAGGTTTGTGTGTTAAACGTGTGTGAATGAAACAAAACAACTCCAGATCTGTTTGTGATGAGGAAACAACATTAAAACAGAGGTCAGAAAAAGTGTAATATGGGCCCTTTAACACACGCCATGGCTATGGCTCCTATTTCTATTTTGCAAAACCACAAAGGCTGCTCGTTGACACAGCATGATGTCTCCAGCCAATTATAACTCGATTCTCTCCCCATGTTTCACTTCAGAGCTGTTGGTAGAGGCCACTTTCACTCACCCATGATTATATGTAATGGGATAGTTATCATAATGCGCTATGGCTTTCTTTGAATGATACATGTATTTTACCGATGTGCGTATTTCACTTTCAAATCTAGAGCACATTCATGTTAGCTTCTGTGGGTTTCTTTAAGTCGGGCTGCAAGAGTTATCGCAATCGAAATAGCAGTTTGAATGGAGGCAGTTAGCCAATCATAAAGGCCACCATTTCCACCTCAAACAATAAAATCTCCAGTTTTTTCTGCATAAAAGCTGCTAACCCTGTAGTTTAGATCTGTACAAACATGTTCTGAAATGTCCCTGTGTGTCAGATGCCCTTCCTGTGTCTTCATGGGGTCTTATTCTGCATAAAAATGTCTATGTACAAATGATATGTGCAAACATGTTCTGAAGTGTGATTCTTGTAGAAGTTTATCCCATGCATAATTCAGTTTTATTGTTAACTTTTCTGGACATGTTTAAAATGTGAACTTTGAACTGAATCCTATTTTAAAAACATAAATCTAACCGTTGCACTTGTCAGAAAAATCACAATTGCATCTTGCTCAGGTCTATAAGGCGCAGCTAGCTTCTTTGCTAGTTAGCCCAGATGACTCCACTATGAACAGATCTTTTTTTCCAGCGCGCCAGACAGATGTTGCGCGCAGACGTCAACAACGACTACAGCCGAATCTCCTCATGACCTGTCCTTTTTGAAAAGTGAATAAACCGCAGACAGAAGGGAATTGAGGGCAGTGGCTTAGACAAGATGGGCTGGGTTTAGTTATTCTTATAGGTGGGGGTTGGAGGGGTGAATTACGACTTGCGGGAATTATCATAATCCCGGTGTTCTTCCTCAAGTGGCCAGTTGTGGCAGAGATTAGATATGAAGGATTTGGAGAAAATATCTAAGTGCGATTGTGATAAGATAGAGACTAGGACTGTCATAGTATTGAAAATCTGATACTAATTGATACTAAAACTAGTAACGAAATTGGGTACTAATATTTGGCAGGTATCGATACTAAAAAGTCACATTGACAGGACAGAAATGAACCTTTCCTGAATATCTTTAGTGATCTTGAGCTGTATCAGAACAAATATAAGACACATAGACTAGTATACACCCATGGACCACTATGGAACCTACTGGACGACTGAGGGATTATACAGATACAAGGCCTCATGGGAATATAAAAGAAAGTACTACCATTTAATGTAGAAAACCCCATTTTATTGTCTAAAGAAAGTGTTTTTGTATCATCATTGTAGTATGGGAATCGGTATCGAGTATCAAATCTATTCCTTAGTATCAAAATCAAGAAATGTTAGTATCGTAACAACAGTTTGGAGCAGAGTTCAGACTTTGAAGAAAGAAATTTTGGTATTTCTTTGAGTAAAATGGCAGTGAATAAACGCCTACATCTTTATATTCAGGAAATACATATTGAAAAACCTGAAAAATCAACTTGAATCTAAATAAAAATAAAAATAAGTGGGTCAGCCCTTATTTTCTTTAGAGGCTTTGTTACAACTTAATGCCATACTGTGAAACTTTCTAGGCTAAGCAAACAATATCTCTATGGAAAGGAGCAGCTGACACGCCCTTGTATACCCCCATGGACCGCTATAGAACCTACCTGTCCGACACAGGGATTACACAGATATAAGGCCTCGTAGACTAGAGTACAGAGGGGTGGGGTGTACTTTCCAGGACTTGATTCATGGTAATGTGGTCGGGCGTGGGGACATCATAACGCACTAAAGTGAATTTATATCTGACACTTAACCCACCACAATGTGTCACCAGAATGCATCGTGGGGTTTTTTTTTATAGCAGGGCTGTGGCTGACAGTTATTCAGAATGACACTGGGGGCAGTTGGGGACATGTTTGTGATATTTCATAAGGACGTGTGTATGAATGGATATTATTAAAACATGAATGCAAATCATAATAATACATTTTTATACAGCACTTTTCCACCTTCAAGGCTCAAAGGACTTTACATCAGGGAAACAATCACCCATTCACACACACAATCATACAACGGTGCACACAGACATTGGGGACAATGTGGGTTAAGTGTCTTGCCCAAGTGTCTTGTGGGGAATGATTGAATCGCACAGCCAGCCAGTGGAACAGTGGATTGGACCTTTAAACCAATGATGTTTATGTTGAGAGCAGAATTCGAACTGCAAACCTTCGGATCAGTGCACAAACACTCTACTGACTGAGCTACTGTAAATACACTTCAAAGTTTTAGGTAGTAGTAGACATCACTTTACATATTACATTCCAAGCATTCAAAATAGACAAAATCCTACAGCTAAGGCCCTGACCATAGACTGTATAAAGGAGTGGACTGAGCGAGTGTGACGTCACCCACAGCGTTCGGCTCCAGTCAAATGAAGCTCATGGAGGCTAGCAGGTATAGGGGCGAATTTGGAGCAGAGTTTCATATTTGGAATGCTGACGGCAGGTATCATAGCAACCAAAGAGCCAATATAGATCGAAGCTGTTGAAGGCAACGCCCTTCCCGCCCACATTGCTAGTTTGACGGGACGGGCACATAGCAACACAGTCAATAAATTCACATCTTGATTTAGAGACACAATAGCAAAATAAAAATCATGTAGAGCGGGTTAATACAAACATTTTAAGATCAAAATGACGAGCACAAAATGACAGCAGCAGTTACAGAGAGAGGGGCCACAGTTTTTCAATGTAAAGAGAATTGGAGCCAGAGTTGATGGAGCTGAAAGTTGGCATGGGCCATTTGGAACACAGCGGCTAGCAGGTTGGCTATGTCCATTTATAGATAAAGCCTATAGTTCTGATAAATCAATCTGGAGATGGGTCCTGGGCGCTCTGCAGCTTGCACATTTTACGACTTGGGCCTAGAAATGCTGAGAAAATAAAGCGTGTGGTGTGGGGTTTAAAACATTAGGTTGTGTTTTATAGTGCTGTAGTCGACTAAATATATGTGCTGCAGCGCGATTGGTCGACTAAATGGGGGCTTGGTCAAGATTAGAGTTGACAGAGCCTTTTCTGTGGCAGCATCCAGACTATGGAAGAGCGCCCTCTGCCTGTCAGATCCTCCCAGTCGGACAGAAGTAGATCTACAATAAACAATACAACCAAGGTCTACCCAAGGTCTACCCAAGGTCTACCCAAGGTCTACCCAAGGTCTACCCAAGGTCTACCCAAGGTCTACCCAAGGTCTACCCAAGGGCTACCCAAGGGCTACCCAAGGGCTACCCAAGGGCTACCCAAGGGCTACCCAAGGGCTACCCAAGGGCTAAACAAGGACTAAACCAGATTATCTGTATATTTGTTTTTTGCTGAATTTTATGTGAAGCACTTCGGTCACCTCAAGTTGTTTTAAATATGCTGTAGATATTGAATATAGCATTGGGAGACCACAGCCCCTGGGGACACTTTTCGAGATCTGGACCCAACATCTTTGTCTGGAGTTTACCTTTATCTGTTGACTTAGCCTAGTGAGCATGTTCTAAACAGAGATATCACTCCCACATCTCCACTGTTGACTCCAGTGTAATTCCAGGCAGCAGGCAGCACATGGAGCAGATGGGGTTATTGTGTGTGGGACAGACAGAGGCAGGCGGCTCGCTGGAGGAGTCATTATTGTGGCACTATTAAGCCTGAGCCTGTGGGGCATCAGAGCAGTGTTGGTGTCAATGAAGCAGAACCAGTGAAGACGCCAGTGAAGACACCAGAGCCAGCAGGGGGCGCACAGTGTGTCGTGACACCAACGTCTCCACCCGCTCCGACAGTCGGCTGACAATCACTCACTCTGACACACCTACATCTATCTCAAGGACAAAGACAAGGTTTTTAGAAGAGTTTAGAGAGGGAAATATTTTTGGTCATGTTGAACAATTTGGGAAAACTATCTAATTGGAATTTTTTGATTTGCGACTTATGTTTTAATAGTAAGATTGTGTTCAAAGTCACATTTTAAACATGTTTGTAGGCTCATTTCAGTTATTTTGTCAGTTCTTCTGGACATAACAGTAGGCCATCTGACACAGAGAGCATCTGACACACAGGGACATTTCAGAACATGTTTGTACAGATATTAACTACAGGGTTTTCAGTTCTTAGAGTAAAAATATTTAGTTTTGTCACACCCCTTCATATTGCATTGTGGGTTAATATTTCAGGCCTCAAATTGCATAGAAATAACTCCTAAGAATGCAAAGGTCATAGGTCACATTGATTATGGTTGGACGTACTGTTTTCAAAATTGATTCCCAGACATGAACTGATAATAAAACTAGTATTGGAAGGTCAGAGCTGTTTCATCAATACTTGAATAATCTTGACAGTTTGTTGGTTCGAATCCCGCTCTTGACATCAACACTGGTAGAGCGGTCAGATCCAGCTCCCACAGATTAATGCCGTTGTCGTGTTCTTGGGCCAGACACTTAACCCACTGCCCCCAGAGTCTGTTTACACTGGTGTATCAGTGTGTGAATGGGTGATACCTCATGTTTTTGTTCCAATCACCAGAGATGAATTAAAAATATCTCATATCATTCCAGTAAACACATTTTTTTCCACTACTATTCCTCAGCTTGTGTCTATTTTTGTGAATTGGAGGCGGAGCTGAGGTGCGTTCGCTGCAGCTTCAGTAATGATCAAGGGCTCACAGAGGAACTTAATGTCCCGGATTACGGAGATTTGCTCTGAGGTTGCTCTCTTACTCTGTCTTACTCTGAGAAGGCCATGGGCACATCAAGAAGAAGCCAAACCAATGTCTATTTTTATAACGGGCCAATGTACAGCTGAACTCTAGGTTAATGACGTTTTGGGGTGACTCAAAGTGCCATCCATTTTGAACTCAAATGTCATTCTCTAAAACACAAAGACATGAAGCTCTAAAGGAAATGGTTTTACATTATGAATGAGTTTAGATAGTGTTTCCAACAGAGTAATGAAACGTGACTCTCACTTACTCTCCAATTACTTAGACTTGAACAGAATCAAGATGGTGGACGATATACCTCACCTTATGCTAGCTGCTTAAAGGGCCCATATGACTCTATTTTCTCATCTGTTTTAGTGTTGTTTCCTCATTACAAACTTGAGTTGTGTTTTGAGGAGGGTTTAACGCTCGCAAGAGATTCGCGTAATATAGGACCAAAGAAAGATGCATACCGAGGACTGCCTTTCGAGTGTGGTTTCATTAAAAAAAGAGAATATCTTTTCTTTCCAAGTGCGAGTCATAGAATTGTGTTAAGTTGAATTTATACTTTATTAATCTCTTGTGAGGGAAATGCATTCTCTGCGTTTGACCCGTCTTTCAAGGCCACTGGTGCCACTATGCGTCCAGGGACCCATGTCCACGTTTTGAACTAGTCTTGGTCAGTATTTGCATTTGCATTTGGGATGATGGGGGAGAACCATTTTGCAGCCTACTTCAATAGCCAACCATTTATACATCTTTTATTGTAGAAATGTGAATTTATTTTTTATTTTTTCAGTCTCTTAACATAGGTCTAAACAGCCGTCCATAGCTGTGTCCTCAGCTCGTCCTTAGTTTGTCCTTAGTTTACACGTCCTACGTGA
This sequence comes from Periophthalmus magnuspinnatus, assembly GCF_009829125.3. Taxonomy (NCBI): domain Eukaryota; kingdom Metazoa; phylum Chordata; class Actinopteri; order Gobiiformes; family Gobiidae; genus Periophthalmus; species Periophthalmus magnuspinnatus. The sequence continues at coordinate 17,671,217 of NC_047139.1, read as the reverse complement.
TTGAAGGTCGAGATGAAACTCAAAAGTCCAGGCTTTATAAATGCGTTCGTCTCATGGGTCTTTAAATCCATGTGTCCAGTCACATAGAAAAGTCAGCGCTGCATCGATTTCTTTATTTCTCCGAGTCTGTGATGTCTCAGAGAGCACGACCCCAGCCCCCACCCCCCCACCTCCCTTCTCCACCCTTCTCCACCCTTCTCCTCCCTCCCCCTCCCTCCTCCTCCCTCTTCCTCCCTCTACTCCCTGCTCTGCCCCCTGGCTCCTGATCTGACCCCACCTGCATCACTCTCGATTTCATTAAAGTCTTTTTGTTCTGGACTAAATGGGGTCTTCAGCAGGTGGTCTCTCATCTTAGCTCATGGTTCTGTTGTGGATTTAATCTTTGTTATTACTCTGCCTTTTTGAAATAAATTGATTGGGACACCCAGAGGAGGTAACAGAGGAGGTGAAGAGTCTTCGTTGCCCCCAGGTGCTTTTTGCCCCGGGTCCCCATATTTCTGTCAACGGACCTGGGAACACCTTTTGGAGAGTATGAGAGTTTTGACTTAGGGCTGAACGATTTGGGAGGATTCTTTTCAAGTTCACATTTTCAACATGTCCAGAAGAAGTGACAAAAATACTGAGATCTGAAATGACAAACTAAAACAAGAATCACCTTTCAGAACATCACGGCTCATTTGAAAACGGCGAACTGTACCGGTGAAACAAAAGTGCTGAAATGGTCCAAATAAGTCCATCAAGGGTCGAGCCTTAAAGATTCACCATGTAGCTTTTCTAGTGGAAGGTCTGCTGCTTTCTTGTTTCCATGGAGATTGCTTGCTTTATTGCTTTGCCTGGAGAGTTGTACAAAAAAGGACAAACTAAATAATGCTATTTTAAAAATCAAATCCTCCCTCACGCACTCTGCACCCTTGTTCTCCTCCTAGCTCCTCCTTCTTCCTCCCTCCTTCTCCTTCTCCTCCCTCAGCTTCTCTCCTCCTACTCCTTCCTCTCTCCTCTCTTTCTCTCTCTCCTTTTCTCTCCCCCTCCTCCCTCCTCCTTTTGTGCAAGTAAACAAACCCAAAATCAGAGAATTTTTGGCTTATATGATTTTTTCTTGCCATTTATTACTCCAACTATAAACCTGACCCCTCCCCCCCAGTATCTTCATCCTCTGGCCGTCCACCCTCCACTTCATCCCGTTCCCCTTGGGGCTTGGAGCATCTCATCAGTGTCAGTGTGTGAGCTCAGAGCCGGGGCCTTAGCCTAACCCGTATAAGTGTTTTTATTCTACACAAAAGCCCTCCAGCCAGTGCATTTCTAAACATGGTTCGATGTCTCGAGTGTCTAGAACAGATCATCTATATATGTATTTGCATGGGTCATTTTTCATGTTTGGCCTGTAGATATGGTCGATTATAGAGGCTTGATTATAGAAGAGGGAGATGTACTTAATATTTTAATCTCTAAAACAACTATAGCCATTTTCAGCGTATCGTCCATTATGAAATCTTTTAAAAAGAGGCTGCAAAAAGAGCTTATCTAATATAATCTTCTAAACAGGGCTCAAGACTAACGCCGTAACATGTATCGTCGTGCTGGGACTGGTAAAAATTGAGGTGGAGCCGGTCTCTGGACGGACACAGCCTCTCCCTCCCCTTCAGAGTCTTATACAGATGAAATGACCCCTGGCATCAGTGCATTCAGCATTTTATTATTATTTTTAAGAGCTTTAAGTGTCACAGAGCAAATATCTCTATCACGGCATCATTAAGAACTGCTCACTTCTACCTTTCAGCCCCCTCCTCCTCCCTCGTCCCTCTGCGTCCTTCTTCCTCCTCCCTCCTCCTCCGTCCTCCTCCTTCCTCCGCCTCCCTCCTCCTTTCACTCTCCTTGTAGCAGAGGTCCACACAGAGGAGACTGCTGTTCACTCTGTACATCGACGGCTCTATCTGTTTATTTTTTATTTTTCACTTTTATGTTCTCAGACGAGTTGTGGAGCTGTAGCTTCTTTCTAAACTTTTTCCAATGCTCTGCAGACAGCTCATCTGAAAATCAGCTTTCGTGTAAAACACTCTAAAACCTTTCTAACCTAAATCCACTCTGTGTCCACTCTGTGTTCACCAATAAAAAACAGTGCCCCTTAGTCTTCACACACACACATCAGGTGCCTGTAGGTGAAGTCAGCTGAGTAAATGAGCCAACAATTTATTAAAAATAATTAAGACATTATTATATAAGGAATGACACGTATATGTGGGTAAAACATATATATATACGTATGTGTATATATATGTATATGTGTATATATATATATATATGTGTCAGTATTTCACATGATCCCACAACGAGCCAGTTACAAAGGTATTCTCCATGAACAATAGGGTTTATTCTGTTGGTTAACTTCAGGATCCATCAAACAGTTTCAATTAAAATGTGAACATATTTTGCTGACTCCTCATTAGGCTGGTCTGTCTCTGAGATAACCCAGTCTATTAGACTGACTTGAATCAAATTTCCCAGAATGCAAAGTAACTGGCTAAGGAGAAAATGATTAGTATTGATTGTAAACTCAGGTCTCTGTCTGCGTCCAGAGATCTTCAAGGAGTCCAGGCCCAAACTTGACCTTGAAATGACCTATCAACCAATCAATCAATTTTAAATATGCATATTACAGAGAGGCTTTGCCTGGTTAAACGTGGATGGGAAATATCTGGGAATATCACGAGCCACAGGGGGCAGCAGTGGCTCCAATTCAAAGATATTGTTGTGTCCTTAGGCAACACACTCACATTGCCTTGTATGAATGTGATTGTGCGCTGATGGTGGTTGGAGGGGGCAATGGCACACATCAGCAGCCTCCCTTTCGTCAGTCTACCCCAGGGCAGCTGTGGCTAAAATAGTATCTTACCATCAGAGTATGTAATGGATTTAGAGCCGAGTTTCATATTTGGAATTCCAACTGTGAGTGTCGTAGCAACCAAAGAGCCAATCCAGAGCGAGGCTGTTGAAGGTAACGTCCCTTCCCGCCCACACCACTGGTTTAGCAGGGAGCGGGCGCTTAGCAACACTGTCAATCAAACCTGTTGCTAGCACTAGTGAGAATGACCTTGGGGAAAGAAGGCGTCTGATTTATCTGTTATTAATGTTCACAACTTGATTTACAGACCCAATAGTGTAATAAAAACACCAGGACCATGTAGAGCGGGTTAATATAAACATTTTAAGACCAAAATGACGAGCCTGACAGCAGCAGTTACAGAGAGAGGGGCCACAGTTTTTCAGTCAAGTAAACTGGAGTCAATGGAGCCGGAAGCGTGCCCATGCTCACTCTCTAATTGGAATGTAGCAGATAGCAGGTTAGATAAGTTCATTTATATATATACGGTCTATGCTTGAAAGAACTTAATAAATCTGACACATTATTATAGTTTTAGAGATGGAGATCCTAATAATTTTGAGCACTTTCCCCTTGCGAACCCTGTAATCAGTTAACAGTTGCACAGGGCATATCTGTAGACGTCGATTTGCTACCACATACCACTTTATTTTTTAATACTTTTGAAAAATTGTTTCACTTTTTGTCTTCATATTAGTTACCATTTTTCTGAGGGTTTGGCTCAGCCCTCAGCTCCCCTCCAGTCAGTTCACTTTGTTTACTTGAGACTCTCCTGGCTCACTGTTGTAGATAATTGCATGCTCTTATCTGTTATTCTGTCTCAGCCACACTCGGAGAAAACAGCCTGATGTCATGATCAGCTCTAATGGCTGTTGGGAGCAGTCACCCCAGCCTCCACCCGGGCCTTACACCACTCCAACATATAATTACAATGTATTGAAAATATCTCCGCCTCTCTTGTTTGGCCAATTGACTCCATTACAGAGAAGAGATGGGACAGATAATGCAGTGCTAATGTGGTCCTTACTCTATATACAGGTGGAGCTCTGCTGGGGACCTCTTAATTAAATTTGGCTGTTTATTATGGGTCAGATTACGAAAGTAGAGTGAGAAAGGTCTTTAATATCAGCGTTCTCATCAGGGAGGGATACACTTCAGAAAATAGCTCACTTTCACTATCTGATCCATCACAAGATTAAAAACACATTAAAATAAGCTGTTACTTATTAAATTCTGGTTATTGAAAATTCTTGTGTTTGCTAATCTTGCCAGAAAAAGCCAGATCTGCTGGACCTTAGCCTTTTAGCCTTCTAGCCTTCTGTGACATCACCTAGCTGTTGCATAGAGCACAATTTAATGTTGTCCCTCGTGCTAATCTTCTAATGTAGATTACGCAACTGCTAAAAAACAATGTAATACTAGCATTAGCATTAATAATAATAATGCATTGGATTTATATGGGAACTTCCAAGACGCCAAACATTACGTTATTCATTCACTTCATACACTACATACTGGGGTAGAGTGAAGTGTGGCTACCAGTCTGCGCCATCATCCTCTCCGAATACCACCGACACCAACACACTACATTCATAGTGTTCAGTGTGAGTGAAGTGTCTTGCCTAAGGACACAACAACAGCTACAAGAGCCACTGCTGCCCCACTGTAACACCTAGTGGTTTGGGCCTCATCTCTCCCCCCTGGGCCCTGTGTCCTGATGGAGGATTGGTGTTTGGGCCTCATCTCTCCCCTGAGCCCTGTGGCGTTTTATAAATAAAGTTTGATTTGGTTTTATGAATGTCTCCATGTTGTTTCCTGTCTGTAAAATGCTACGAAGGAAGAAAAACAAAACAAAATGGAGGCTAGACCTAGATTAGACCAGCAGCACAATTGGTGTAATATTCTCGCTCCATATAAAGCACATTACAGCGGTCCAATCCCCATGTACTCCCATTGTTCCTTCTAAAAGTCACCAAGGATCTGCGCGGGGGTCAAAGGTTAAGGCCAGCTTCCTGACGTCAGCTCCATTTTCTGCCTCTCCATCAGGAACAATGGAGCACATTTTCTTTGTAGGTCCAGGAAACGATGACTTTGACTGAATGCTATGCTAAGTGCTAACCTATTTCCAAATGTCACGCTTGCCTTTGGTGTAGGGCTCGGCAATACAGCAAAAATGTAATAACGTTTTAACTCATTTTGTTTCAAAAATAAATTAAAAATGGCTTTCACTGTTGAACATAAACAAGATAAACGTTTATTTGGTGACATTTACCACAAATATAACCTACTAGGTTGTGTTAACATGACAACACATCAAACTGAGGTCAGAGGTTAGAATTCTGTGGTGGAGTTTGCGGTTTCAGATTACACATTTGTTGACCTGGTTTATGGTTAATATCTGGGCATTCTGGGTACTTACAGCAATATGGATGTACTTTTCTTTTTAAATCAGACACTGGACTGTATAAAGAAGTGGACTAAGTGAGTGTGACATCACCCATAGCGTTCGGCTCTAGTCAAATGAAGCTCAGCAAGGCTAGCAGTTACATATTTATATATATATGAAATTCCGACTGCAAGGAGCAAACAAGGAGTGACTTTGGAGTGAGGCTATTGAAGGTAACGCCCCTTCCCATCGATACCGCTGGTTTGGGAGGGAGCAGGCGCTCAGCAATACTGTCAATCAAACCTGTTGCTAATGTTAGTGGGAGTGATGTCAGGAAAAGAAGGCACCTGATTTGTCTGTTATTAATGTTCATATCTTAATTTATGGACACAAAAGCAAATTAAAAAACCCGAAATAATGTAGAACGGGTTAATACGAACATTTTAAGACCAAAATGACGAGCCCGACAGCAGCAGTTACAAAGAGAGGAGCCACAGTTTTTCATTGTAAAGTGAATTGGAGCCAGAGTCAATGGAGGCGGAAGCGTGCCTGTGCTTACTTCCTATTTAGAACGCAGCTGCCAGCAGGTTAGCTATGTCCTTTTATACACACAGTCTATGACCTGAATGTTTCCAGCCATATCACTGACTTAAACATGAGTGGATCTCTCCCTCTTCACTTTGTCCCTTACTCTCATAAATACATCTTAGCTGTCCTTGAAACTTCATGTATCCCCATATACTGTTGAACTCGCCCAAGAAGCTCTGAAAAAGCCTCTATAATCTCCTCCACACATGTGTTTGAAGAGGTAGCGGTGACTCAGGCGCATGCTAAACAGGGTCTTTGCTAAACAGGGTCTTTCCGGATTAAGAGCGATGGCTGTTTAGCTTATTGCTGACTCCAGTTTCTTCAAGTGGCAATTTTCAAATGCTCTGCTGCTCCACAAAGAGCTCGGAGGTTTTGTTTGAATCGCAGCTTGAGCTAAAGGCAGAGCATATGGTGTTTTAAATGAGACATATTATGCTTTTTTCTTGGTGTTTAGTGATTTAAGTCTCTGTACCTAATTTTACTGTCTAAAAATGTCATAAAACAGTTTAAAGCAGAACCTAGGAACATTTGACCTCATTAAATGTTTAAAAGTCTCTTTGACTGTTATATATGTATTTTTGAGGTGTTTGAAGCTTCTATCATCTGTCTGTCAGTAGTGTGCAGTGACTTTTATGGGTAGGAGCCCTAGTCTGAATATATAAATGCACATAGTTAACCTGCTAGCCACTGCGTTCCAAATAGAAAATGAGGAAGTGAAATGGGAGCGCTTCCGGCTCAGTCGACTCCAATTCACTTTACATTGGAAAACTCTTGCCCCTCTCTCTGTAACTGCTGCCGTCAGACTTCTCAATTTTGTCTTTAAAATGTTCATATTAACCTGCTCTTTATGATCCTGATATTGTTATTTTGCTATTGTGTGTGTAAATCAAGAAAGAAACATTAATAACAAACAAATCAGACACCTTCTTTCCCCGAGGTCGCTCCTGTTAGCATTAGCAACAGGTTTCATTGCTTAGCACCCACTTCCTGCTAAACCAGCGGTGCAGGTGGGAAGGGACGTTACCTTCAACAGCCTCGCTCTGTTCAAACGATAACATTCATATATCATTATTTTGCATTCTGTAAACACAGTGCAATATTGTTGTTAACCTTACACGTTTGACCTGGAGTCTGAATTTTTAAAAATAATCACAGTTAAGTACAGAGCAGAGGGTGGAGATAGGGGGTAGATGAAAGCAGATCTTTTATTTTTTGTAATTTTTTTTTTTTTTCCAGATAATGGTATATAGTTACAGGGTTCATTATTAGACCAAATACAATACCATAGTCATCCACTTTCCATCTTTTTCTTTTCTTTTTTTTAATTAATTAATTAATTTTATTTATTTTTTTACAGAAGTTATACACAAAACAGAACTTTAGTTCCTTTCTCTCTCCTGTATAGTGAGCCAGTGCATTTTAGCTAGACATCTAATAATAAATAAGAAAAGAAAATTAAGTACAGCAGTCGAAACAAAAACAAGGGGACAGCTCCTTTACAGCAAGATGAGCTAGTTGAGCTGGATCTCCACAAAACCTGACCATAAATATATAAAGCCTATATTTAACCCAGTTAGACAATAATTTAATGAAAACAGGTTTCCTGAGACAAATAGAGAAGGTGATCGCTTCCATCACATATTTCATTCACGATGTTTATCCACTCTGAGCTTCTGGGGGCTCAGGAAGAAGCCAGCATCTTGTTATTGCCTTTTTAACAGCTGATGACAAAATTCTAAACAAATATCTGTTTGTAGTGTTACTTTTACTGACTACTGTCCTGTGGAACTCGACCCAGAATGGTTGTATCTTTGGACATTCCTAGAATATATGCCAGCATTCAGCATTCCCATCTTCAAAATGTTTCTTTTGCTTTGACATGATAAAAAAGCGCATCAGGCATTTCCAACTAAACTCCCGCCAAATATGAGAGTTTGTACACCTCCATTGAGATTCACAAACATTAAGCCAATCGTAATTTGATATTGTCAGACCTCTTTCAGTCTCTCATTTTTCTTTGATGTATTCTGTTGAATATGACTTTTTTTTAGCCAAAAACCCTTTATAAAACTTAGCAATAGCCCCTTTGATTGTCGGGGTGAAAGTGGTTAGTGTTGACTGGTACGTTCCTGTGGAGCGTTATGAATCAGACTTTGTTTGTTGTTGATATCTGGCAGAATATAGTTCAGACAGAGATAAGCACAGAAGCTACAAGTGTCATTGCTATGACAGAGTGTGGTGCCGTAAAGGGGATTATAATCATGCGCAATGATCACGATTATAAAAAAAAATGCCACGAATGATTAATTGCGGACCTTTTTTATCACGATTAACAATATTATCATACATCGTCCCATTCCTACTTTTTATTCCAGTTTTATGTTCAAAATAATTCTGCAATTGCAGATATCTGAAAAAGTCATGATTTTCACATTGATATTCAGCCTTTAAACTGTCAAAATCCTTAAATGTACCATTTTCTGTAAGTGAATAAAAGGTTGTCTCTCCTTTTAGAAGAAAACAGATTTTCTTAACATTCAGTCCTCAAATGCAGGATGATAAAGGATTACTCAAATATGCATGTCTCACTCAAAACTAAACTTTGAGTAAGCTAATAATGTTGGAACCCCATTACAATATGATTAAAAGCTCTTAAAAGACCATTTTGCTTAATACTCCCCCTTTTAAACAGAAGTCTGATAAACCCCCGCGAGTATCATTGATGTTGTGGAAGTAGCCATTAGTGACTGGCCATTACGTTTGCTGATTTCCTGCGGCCAGCCGTCCGTGAGAGCCCATTAACCCCACGCATTAAGAGTAATTAGGCAAAGAGTGAAACCCTCTGGACTGTGTGTCTATGAAGTAGGCCTACATCAAGTCAGGACTTCTGCGTACTATTTTTGTGTTCCCCATTATTACTGTTACTACTGGAGGATCAGTTTAACCCCCAGGATTGAAAATGTAATTATAACACATTTGAGTCTGGATGGATCGATGGACCACTTTAACCCTGTATAAATGCTATTGGCAAATGAAGACCTGTCATAATTCTCAGATATGAGCATAGACTGTATGAAGAAGAGGACTAAGTGAGTGGAACTCTGACCGTGAGTATTATAGCAAACAAAGAGTCAATCCAGAGCTAAGCTGTTGAAGGTAACGTCCCTTCCCGCCCACACCGCTGGTTTAGCAAAGAGCACTTAGCAACGCTGTCAATCAAACCTGTTGCTAACACCTCGGGGAAAAAAGGTACGTGATTTGCCTGTTATTAATGTTCATTTGTTGATTTACGGACACAATAGTGAAATACGAACACCAGGATCATGTAGAGTGGGTTAAGATGAACATTTTCAGACCAAAATGACGACCCTGACAGCAGCAGTTGAAGAGAGGGGCGACCATTGGAGCCAGAGTCAATGGAGCCGGAAGCTCACTTCCTATTTGGAACACAGCGACTAGCAGGTTAGCTATGTTCATTTATATACACATAAATATGAGCTTGTGCTGGAGATTTAAGGCTGACAGACTATACGATCTGGGGATAAATGTCAACACCAATATCATTTATGCAAACCACATATAATTATATTTCATCTTTGATTTTTCATACGTAAGCGGAGTTAAAGTGACAGTTTTAAAGGAGCAGATGTGAGCGTGAGCTACTGAACTGTAAACACTGAACCTTGAGCCGTTTTTCATAGCTCCGTTCCTTTGTCGTCTGGAATAAAAATCCTCATTTAAATGTTACGCGTTTTTGTCCTCCTCCAGTACACCTCCAACCTCCAATCCAACAGCCCACTCCCTCAGTGGACTTCATATTGTAGGAAATCAACTTTCATTATTCATCATTATTATTTTTACTTCATTATGTTATAACCGTGTTCCCTTGTTATTATCTTGTATTTTGATTCATGTTTGAGTAATCCTGTATTGTCCTGCATTCATCGCTTTAGTGACCCCAAAATTTCAGTTTTCACCTACCCTCTTGAATAAGATTTGAGACTTATTCAACAAAAATGTGATTTTTGTGATGTAGTCACGGGCCTATGGGTGGCAATCATTGCCATAGTTCTTGTATTTAAAGGGCCCATATTACACGATTCACTGATCTCTGTTCTAATGTTTCCTCATCACCAACAGACCTGGAGTTGTTTTGTTTCATTCACACATGTTTAACACACAAACCCTGCATGTTTAGGGTGAGTTCTTCTCTCAAATAGAAAACTCTCTGTTCCACCTTGTGATGGAGTGAGGTAATAAAAAAGTGCTCCACTGGGTTTTTAAACTCCACACACCATAACTACAATCATTTGGATACTTTCAGCCCAGATATTGCCAATCTCTACTGAACTAGAGGTAAAAGGAGCTGTTAACTTGAAAACTTCCACTTCATGACATCACAAGGTGGAACAGAGCATGTTGAGCTTTTTGTTACTCAAACATGTGTGAATGAAACAAAACACAACCCCATGTATGTTTTTGAGGAGGTAACAGCGTTATAACATGGCTATAGGAGATTTAATCACAGACTCGTACATCTCTGCTTCTGTCTCTCTTGTTCCATCTCATTTTACCACACATCCTCTGGGACCAGCCTCCTCTGATCTGTAATCACTCTCACGAGTTCCCGCCCCCAGTCTCTGCTCCCTCTGCTCTGCTTTCATCCACAAAACAACTTTACCCATCCCATTTAATAAAAGTGTCAGCGTGCGGTGGTCATTGGGGGATTCAGGCTCATCTCACCCACTGACACCCACCTGACACCCACCTGACAGCACAGGAGTCCCACGAGATCCCAGCTCTCAAAGTGCATTCGACAGGTTCTTTGTTTTTCTGATCATGACTTTTCTCGCAGTTTTGCTTTAGTTAAGTTCATGAAAAAATTATTGAGATGAGTCTACCGTCATCAACACTGAAAAGTCCAACTAAAATGCAAAAAAAAAAAATACCCAGGGAGGTTATCCGACAGGTGAAGTTAATAAATGTGTTGTCATTGTGTTCTGACCATTGGTATCATAGCAACCAAAGACCCAATCCATTTATATATACAGTCCCTTGTTAACATTATAGTTGCAGTATAGTCACATTTGCTGTTCGTTTCCAACCAGGAAGCACAACTGTAAACTTTTCTGTAAACTCTTGGATATGATCATGTTAAGTTTGTTTTAGTGAAATGAGTAGTCTGACCTGTCATACACACTTTAAGCAGTCATGGTTGTCGTTCTGTTTTTCACCTCCTCTCTTTAAAAATAGTATTTGTCTGTCACTTTTCTACATTTTTTTCCCCGATTTTTACTTTCACTCATTATAATTCTGCAGCCTCATCACTTTTCTTTCTCATTGCAACAGGTATGACGGGATGTTAGGGATGTCCTGGAGCAGCTCTGTAATGTAATGAGAAACATTAAAAGTGACCTGTGGTTTGGCCTGATGTATGCTTGTCTTCATGGAGATAGTTAAATTTAATGTCATACTGCAAAGCAGTAACATCCTTAGATACATTTTAAAGGTCTTACATTATGCAAAATGGACTCCTGTGAGCTTTAAGCATATTATAATGTTGTTTAAAACATACCTGGAGTTGTGTTTTGTTTCATATTTGAGTAACACTTTATTATTAGTCTGTCTACATCTCCAAAGCTCAAAATGCTCTGTTCCACCTTGTGATGTCATAAAGTGGTAGTTTTCAAGTTAACAGCTCCTTTTACCTTTAGTTCAGTAGAGATTGGCAATTCAAGGGCTGAAATCAACCAAATCATTATAGTGAAGTCGTATGAAGTTTCAAAGACACAGTAGAGCACTTCCTGTATTATCACATGACATCACAAGGTGGAACAGTGTTTTCAGTTTCAGCTAAGAACTCAGCCGCAGTTGCGGACTTTCCATTACCATAACTCCACAACCAGTTGTGCTCTCGAGTAAATTCAAACGGCGTCTCAAAGCAGAGGCAAGGGGCTCTTTAAATATTTTACTGTCATTACGGTAATTTGCCTCCGTTGTCCCTCGAAGATGACGAATCAGAGCACAGGTGCCGTGGGGATTTTCCCAGTCACTTATTCGATCCGTCAAAGAAAAAATATGAATTGATATGTAAAATAAAAGTCTAGGAGAGCTACATTGGTCTATAGTGTGTGCAGTCCTTAAAGGGTTAAAGCTGAAAAGTTGAAAATTACGACACTCAAAATAATTCTCACTCAGTTAAAGGCACAGTCAGTGTCCATATTCCCCTATCGTGACTGCTTTCATTCTTTTGTGGCTGTTGTCTCATTATTAAGACTCTGAAGCAATGACTCATTTTAGCTCATTATCCAGGTTATGCTGAGAGAGACAAGTCCAGGACAGAACCTCCCATGGATCTAATTATTTCTCCAATAGAACCCCCCCTGGCATTCACAGAAGAAGAAGAGCAGCTCCAGAGAAACGCGACGATAACTGGAGCTATAATGTGATCAGGGTTTACAGGTGGATCATGTGATCATGAATTTCAGTTTTTATGAATTCTATCTGATCAATTTTGGTTTTATTTAGTGAAATATTTGGGTCAAAAGAAGTACATATTTAGGCTGAGTTCTTCTCTTAAACTGGAAACACTCAGTTACACCTTGTGATGTCATGTGGTATAACAGGAAGTGCACCAGGGCAGGGGCAAGTTTATTTGTGTAGCACAATTTGTACACAGTAAGTATTTCAAAGTGCTGTATTGAATAAGAAAGACATTAAAATCACAATACAACAAATCAAAACATAATTAATCACAAATAATCATCATAAAATTAACATTAAAGGAGAAAAGTGACGAATAAAAACCTTTCAGTGATATGCACAGCTAAAAAGAACCGTTTGGAGCCTGGATTTAAACATTCTCAAAGTAGAGGTCTGTCTCACATCTTCAGGAAGTTTGTTCCAGGTTTTAGCTGCATGAAACTGAACCTCTGATTCCCCATGTTTAGTCCTGACTCTGGGCACCAGCAGGAGGCCGGTCCCTGAAGTCCTCAGAGTGTGAGATGGTTCATGTGGCACTAACATGTGGGAGATGTACTTTGGTGCTGGTCCATGGAGAGACTTGTACTTGAGGAGAGCTGCTTTAAAGTCTATTCTCTGAGCCACAGGAGCCAGTGAAGAGACTTGAGTACAGGACATATGTGTTTGTACTTCCTGGTTCTAGTCAGGACCTGAGCAGCAGGGTTCTGGATGTACTTCAGCTGTTTTAAGGCTCGTGTGTAGAGGCCAGTGAGCAGGACGTTACATTAGTCTAACCTACTAGAGACAAATGCATGGATAAGTCTAAGTCTCACTTTGACAGTACACCTTTCATCCGCTGTGTTTTTAAACTCCATCAAGAACCAAGGGCTGAAAAACATGGAGGATTTCTGCAGAATCAAAGAGCGAAGCCTGAACTCTGTTAATCTGAGGAGCGAGAAATGTGATTTTATTTGTAAATCATAGTTGACCAATGAGCTCCTTCATTTCACATGAGTCACTGAAATAAATAAATATGATTGGACAATCACAGGCTTGAGATGCAACAGAGGGTGTGGAGAACAGACTGATATCAATCTGTGTAAAACATACAGAGAGAGAGAGATCAGTCTGGATTAGGCAGGATAACCTAAACTCAAAATTAACTGATGTGATAATAATCTCAAATAGTTTCTGTTTCTACACATGTTCAAACTCTGCCAAGTCTCAAAGCTCTTGAAAAATGTCGTTACTTTGATGCCAGATTAGACCAGTGTCCTTCTAGAAACTTCTGTTTGTGTTTCCTCATCAAAGTTCACTCAGTTATATAGTCAATGACCACTACATGTGATAAGGCAATACAGACACACACCCCCACACACACCCCCACACACCCCACACACACACACACACACACTTAGACTGAATTTTAATCATTGATTGTTATCAGTAATGAGCAGCTCGTTTATCTTCCTTGTGCTGACGAATGGCTTATGTAAATGGACACTAAATCTCCAGACGTACTTACTTTTGGTCATTGCTGTTGCTACATAAAGGTCAGAGATGCACTGATCCAGCTCCTTCAGGTCCAATACTGATTCAGAAGTATCAGCCGATTCCCGATACCAAAGACATAAAACAGCATTTATTTACTTTAAACTAACCTAAGATAAGACAAAACCGATCCAGACATGTTATTTTTCTCACAAGTGACAACAGAACAACTTACAACAAAAATTAATTAATATTTATATCAATATTTATTAATATTTTGACCAGTAAAAAGTCTTATATCACTGCACATGTCCAACCAGGATATCAACTGGACTGATACTTGGAAGCTGGTATCTGATCCAGCTCATTTTTCAGGATCAGTGGTGATAGTCCCACATCGTGATGTCCCAGACCAGCATCAGATCGATGTGTCCTTAATCAGGGCTGTACATGATTTCACCATCAAATCGAAATCACAGTTTGCAGTGTTTTATATTTTCAAACTGTAGAGGCAGAAATGATTTAGGAAGTTTCATCTGCCTCAACATATCAAAATTCCCTGTGAGAAGTGGGGAAATGACTTGTTAATCCAATAGTAAACCTCTACAAACATGTCCAGACAAGTGTGGGAGTCTTGTAATGGTGTATATGTAACTTGGCTCCAAATTGGCCCCTATAACTACTAGCCTTGATGAGCTTCATTTGACTGGAGCCGACCGCTTTAAGTGACATCATGCTTCCTTAGTCCACTTCTTTATAAAGTGTATGGTTTTGCCCAAAGACGCAACAACAACAGGCAGTGGTTGTATCAGAGATTCAAACTGAGCTTGGACTTGTCCCTGGTCGCTGTAATTCACACAGTACCGTCTTTACAACCTTTACTTTCACAAAGCACTTACATTCTTTATATCAGATTGGGATATTGTACTGGACTTCTTATTTAAAATGGCTGTAGCTCGTGTTTGACAGGCCGCCAGTCTCGATGCTCACCGTAAACTGTGAGGAGAGTGACATTAAGTGGACCATAAGTGTGGCTCCATTCACTGATCTGAATCAAGCTCAGTGGGAGACTATAGTGAGCACAGTGTGAAGCTCGTTTTCAATTCAATCATGTGACTAAAAATGAGAACCAGGACTAAAGCGGGTTTAAAGCGGGACTAAAGCAGGGTTAAACCGGGACTGTACCAGGACTAAAGCGGGGCTAAATTAGGACTATGCCGGGACCAAACCAGGACTAAACCCAAAACTAATCCTGAAGACTAGACTAGAATGAGACAAACCTAAGTCCACCTCAGGACTGAAATTAGCCCATTAGCTGACATTTTACAACAATCGTAACCTTCAGTGGAAATATATGAGGCCAAATGAAACATGTTTTATTCATATTTTAAATGGTCACATTTTTATATGGAGCTTTTCAGTCTTTCTCACTACGACACCTGATTGTCTGTTATCAATGTTCATATCTTAATTTACAGACAGAATAGTGAAATAAAACCCCAGTATCATGTAGAGCAGGTTAATACGAACATATTAAGACCAAAATGATGAGCCTGACAGCAGCAACAGCAGAGAGAGGGACGACATTTTTTCAATAGAAAGTGGAGCCATAGTCGATGAAGTCGGAAACGTGCCCATGATCATGAACTGGGTAGCATATGTCCTTTTATTTATACATCTATGATTCATCTGTGGGAGCTGGACCTTCCAGTGTACAATGAGTGACTTCGGTCCATCTCTGCCTTTTCTGGACAAAATCTGGACATCTCCCTCTCGTTTTTATAATCTTCTAAAGCAGGTTTAAAAGAAAAACAGACAACCGGAGACGTTAAAGCGGATTTGACTGAGGTTGAGCTGAGGGCACGGACCAGGGGAGAGGAGCAGGGCGCTGGGGTGAGGGAGGAGGAGCAGGGCGCTGGGGTGAGGGAGGAGGAGCAGGGCGCTGGAGTGAGGGAGGAGGAGCAGTGCTGGAGTGAGGGAAGAGAAGGGGTGAGGAAGGAGGAGCAAGGAGCTGGGAAGAGGGATGAGGAGCAGAGCACTGGGGTGAGAGAAGAGGAGGGGTGAGGAAGGAGGAGCAGGGCACTAGGGTGAGAGAAGAAAAGGGGTGGAGGAGGAGGTGCAGAGAGCAGGAGATATTGCCAGATACAGAGCTGCAGATTTGACTGTTTAATCGTGTGGATTAGAGGCGGATTATTCTGGAATTATGACATAGCTGTAAATTAGCCCGGTAGCTTTAATCTGAGAGGCGGGCCCAGGCAAAGCTCCGGCCCAGACAGCGGTGTGTACGCAGAAGCTCATCTGTAATGAGAGGCTTTGTGTGTGGACACAATAACACTGATACATATGAACTTAATCTGGTGTTTTATTACAATAGTGTCTGAAAAATGTTTCTATGAATTATTAAAATTAGATATTTGAGGAAAAAATGTGCAGGTTTAAGTAATGTTGACAACTTTAAAAAAAATGAAAAATAAGATTAGCACTGCAGCTACTTAAAGGACTTCATTAGTTCCGCTATGGATTATGTTTAGATTATATTAAGCCTCACTTTTACTATCAACCTGTAATAACATGTGGGCCTGTGGGGGAAGAAATGGGTCAGATAAAATGGATAAAATGGTAGTTACCTGTGAAAATAAAGGACATTTAAAGGACTATTAAAAGACTTGTACCTTAGTCACACTCACTGACTATATTAGACCATAACACAGAAACTACTGTCTGGGATAGGGTCAAGCAATAGTTTCCTTATAGTTCTTATATCACTGCTGCTATTTATATTTTTGCCACTCTTAAAAATGTCCAATGTCCAGCTGTTGGTTTCCCATGAGTCTTAGTAACAAACATGACCAAGGTGACCCTTTCAGTAACTTCTGTATTAATTATCACCCAAAAAAAGATTTATAAGCTGAATAGATTTTACTTAAAGGTCCTATATTACGCAAAACTCATGAGCTTTAAGCCATGTTATAATGCTGTTACCTCCTCAAAAACATACCTGGAGTTGTGTTTTGTTTCATTCACACGTGTTTGAATAACTGTGTTTTCAGTTTGAGAGAAGAATTGAGCCTAAATATGCAGGTTTGTGTGTTAAACATGTGTGAATGAAACAAAACACAACTCCAGGTCTGTTTGTGATGAGGAAACAATATTAGAACATCATATATCAGAAAACAGAGTGATATGGGCCCTTCAAAAGCTTAAGCTCATTTATCTTAACAATTATGAATTAAAATCAGGCACTGTCCCTTTAAGCGTTTTTTTGGTCTCTTGCCATCAAATCAGTTTATATCTCGTATTAACATTCTGGTGCTGTGAGTCCAGTCTCGTCTTAAGTGCCAAAAGCTCTAGGTGTATCGACACATTTACGGTTCTGATGAGTTTAATGGACCTCAGAGGGCCGCGCAGTCTTTTATGATGTTCTCAGATCGTCTAGAAATGGGACAAAGTGACAGCGGGCTGATTGACTGATTATCCAGAGAAACTGCGGGTAGAGTATTCGTCCTCTGAGGGTGACGGTTCAAATCCCGCTCTCGACGTAATAAAACAAACAAACCATCATTCAGATCCATTGACTTACAGGTTGGCAGTGCGATTCCAGCTACCACAGATGAATACTGTCACCGTGTCCTTGGGCAACACACTTAACCCACCTCTCCCCCAGTGTCTTTGTACACTGGTGTATGAATGTGTGAATGGTTAAGTGGTTCCTTGATGCAAAGAGCTTTGAGTGTCCTGAGTGCCATTTGATGAGGTAACAGATGGATGTTCCTGTGCTTGAGATGGGTCTAACTCAATACATATATTTTTAATTACAGTATTACTTGATGTCAAACACAGAAAACAGAAATCAAATTGATTGGATAAGTGTTGATGGTTAGAACTGAGGAGACTACAAATGTTCCAATGATGTACTCAAGGTAAAAGCTGTTTATTTGAGATGGAAACGGGTAGATCTGTCACGGTAATCACTATATCGAATTATCTTTCAGTACATGTTAGATGGAAAAATTGTTTTTCAGGGTCAGTAGTTATTGTGAGGATTTTTTCTTTGTATTAGTGTGGGGCATTTTGTTATTTTTCTGTTCTACAATAAGATTGGAGCTTTAAAGGGTTGAATAAATAAGTCGTTATAGATACAAATGTAGTATTAATAGACCCATTCTGCTGTTTATTTATTGCAACTTATTTTTGTAGTCATACAGAACATTTAGAATAGTTTTTGTTCATAATTCTACTTTAGGGTTTTCGTGTCGGTGGCATCAATGAGTTTCAATATTATCGTTTATCGTGTATATTTACTTCAGCGATATATCGAGACAGGCCCAGAGACAGGTCAAGATTCTGTGATAGAATTTGCTGCGTAACTGTTGATCTGGTTTATGGTTACTATCTCTGTAATTACTAGACGTATCCACGAGAAAAAAATTCACGTCCTTTTCTGTGAAGCTATAATAGAAAAAAAAAATTGTGCTGACAAAGTGGTGCCATTGTTCACCTCCAAAGACGTGATTGTTGACGGTTGAAAAGACTTGACAAATAATGATTAATTTAAATGCGTGTGGATCATAAATCTGATTTTTTTTTTCTTTCCAACAGTAAATCTCCCATAGTTAGTCAGTTCTAGTACATGCATGCAGCTTATGCATTTGACAGAAAAAAAACCCAGCTCATTACTCACTACAGAATAAACACATCTTATAATCTTACTTTTACTTTGACAATAAGTGCTACATAAATGCTACAAAACACTCCCACTATTAGCTTCCAACAGCGTGCTAAGCTAACTTGAGCAGTTCCAGGTGTGCACGGGCTGTAGTGATGTAACCTGATCAGAACAGGTAGGTCATCCAAACACTCGAGTGAATCTGCAGTGACAGCACATGCTCACAACTCCAAACTCACCTCAAAATAAATAAATAAATGGAATCTGCCATCTCTCCAGGTTTACCGCGGAAACACACAAATTGGCTGCCAGTCACTTCCTATCCAGTCGTTGCTTCTGCTCGGAATTCTGGGAAAAGCTATTGCATTTTTTTTGGGACAGATATTAATATTAGTCAGGCCCATTTTTTTTTTTTTTTTTTTTTTTTTTTATTCCAAAGGCTACAAGTATTTACATAATGGTATATCTGTCCCTCAAGTTGAGATCTCTGTAAATACGTTCTGAAATGCATGTGATTCTTGTGTTTATGGGTTCATATTTTAGCCTTCCTTAAATGTGAACGCAGCTGGATGATTAAAATGTTCTCAAATCTCAAATGTGATGGTGTTACTTGACAGTTTGTCCCTAAAATTTTGCTGCTCTTTGAAAAACATTCTTAGAAAACATTATGTATAGACGAGGGATTTTAGATTAGACAGTGATATGTTCTAATGTTGTTTCCTCATCACAAACATTCCTGGAGTTGTGTTTTGTTTTCATTCACACATGTTTAACACACAAACGCTGCATATTTAGGCTGAGTTCTTCTCTCAACCGAAAACACTCTGTTCCAAATTGTGATGTCATGTGGTAATACAGGAAGTGCTCCACTGTGTTTTTAAACTCCATTCACCTTCACTAGAATCATTTGCATAATTTCAGTCCTGGAATTGCCAATCTCTTTTAAACAAAAGGCAAAAACGATCTGTTTGAAAACTACCACTTCATGACATCACAAGGTGGAACAGAGCATTTTGAGCTTTGGTATGTAGACAGACTAATAATAAAGTGTTACTCAAACGTGTGAATGAAACGACACACTCCAGGTCTGCTTTTGAGGAGGTAACAACATTATAACATGGCTTAAAGCTCACAAGAGTCAGTTTTGCGTTATATAGAGTAAAATTATCAGAAGACCAGATGTTTTTGTTGTTATTTATGCCTTCATACTGTACCTCTTCAGGATTTCAGACATGTGGTTCCCTGCTGTTGAGAGCCACACATCTGATTGATGACTTATTAATGCGTGTAGATGTGAGCGCGGCTGGCGGAGCGTTGGGCAGTGAGCATGTTTCTTATGTAAGCGCTCAGTTCCAGTCTACAGTAGCACCATGGAGACATTTTTTCTGTCGCCTCCACTTCCCCCCATGTCCACAGCGGCTCGGTCCTGTCCTTTTGAATCACAGCTTATGCTCCTGACGCCACCTGCCCCAGTGCTCACCGGGACTAACAAGAGCCAGACACAAGCCCAGAGACTGTGACCGAAACTGAGAGGTCAAGATTCAGTCATATCGGAAATCTGATACGAATCGATACGGAAACTAGTCTCAAAACTAGATTCAAATTTTTCACAGGTATCAGTAATAAAAAAAAAAAATCTCATTGACAGGAAAGAAATGAACCTTTAGAATGATTTTGAGCTGTATCAGAACAAGTATTAGACCACGTAGACTAGTATACACCCATGGACCACTGTGGAACCTACTGGACGACTCAGGGATTGCACAGATATAAGACCACATGGAAATATAAAAAAAAATACTACTATTATATTCTATTATCTTTATTATCATCGTGGTATTTGAATCGGTATCTAGTATCATGTCTATTCCTTAGTATCAAAATCAAGTTTGAAATTTTAGTATTGTGACATCACTAGTTTGAAGCAGAGTTCAGAAATTTTTGTGCAAAATGACAGTGAATAAAAGTTTGAATATGAATTTCCTGGAGGTAAAGACAAAGAGTTTTTGTGTTTGTTTTTTGAAAAGAAAAAAAAATGAATCTCAGTCAAGATAAAAAGAGATAGATAAGCCCTTTACAACTTAATGCCATACTATAAAACTTTGGTAAATGGTCACATTTTTCTATAGCGCTTTTCTACCTCAAGGCACTCAAAGCGCTTTACAACAAGGAACCATTCACACACACAGTCACACACCAGTGAACGCAGAAACTTTCTAGGCTAAGCAAGCAATAATATAGCAATAAAAGCAATAAAAGTTACATAGTAAACCTTTAAAAAACATTTTCACAGTATAATATAACTTTTTTTTTTATACCAGGAGCTTTTTCCAGTGGAGTTTGACCCCGCTGGCCTCTGTAATTCTTTGTATATTTGAGCAGATTGGGGCTAACGGGCGGAAACACAAACAGGAAGTGAGTGAACCAACTTCACTCAAAGAAAATTCTTCCCTTAAAGAACTGGATGCTATCGCCATGGTAATCGCAACGCTGCCCTCCACCTCGCCTCCTATTACCCATCAGTTTGTTTGTGCAACATGACAAGCTAATTTGTGTGCACCCCCGAGGCTAGCTTACTTTATCGCTATCAACCCTATCTCGCAATTACAGCAGCTTCTCCCAGTGGCCCTGTGGAGGATTTAAAGTGCATATTACACAGGTCAGACGACTCATCTCACTGAAACATAACTGACATCATTGTATTTAGTGTTTCAAGTTTATAATTTTACTCCCTGGTTGGACACATGCAGCTGATGTGACATATGTACAGATAAATTACATAACTGTTACCTAGCAACCATAATGTAAACAAGGGCCAAAACCTGTCTAAACTACACAAGAGTTATGATTAGACTAATAAAAAATGAACAACACCTTTTATTTGTTCAGTAGTGGGCGGCGACAGTGGCTCAGTTGGTAGAGCGTTTGGCAAGGCAAGTTTATTTGAATTATATTGTGCACGAATTACAAAATACAAGGTGCTTTGCAGATTAAGACATTAAAATCACGATACAAACAAATCAAAACACAAATAATCATAAAATTAACATTAAAAGAGTAAAAGAAGAGTGCAGAATAACCTGATCCGAAGGCTGGTGGTTCAAATCCCACTCTCGACATAAACATCACTGGTTGAGCGGTCAGATTCGCTAATCCACAGGTTGGCGGTGCAATTCCAGCTCCCACAGATGAATGCTGCCGCTGTGTCCTTGGGCAAGACACTTAATGCCCCTTGCCCTCAGTGGCTGTACACTGGTGTATGAATGTGTGTGTGAATGGGTGAGTGGTTTGAGCCTTGAAGGAGGAAAAGTAAATTTGTTGTTGATGCATAGAGGTATTCGATTTTTGAACTCAGCTCTACTTCCTGTAATTTTGTACTTTTTTCTCAACACTTTTTTTCCCATATTCTGTCACTCAAACTGATGTAGGATAAAGGTATGATCCCACGAAACCAAGTCATAATTGGAGAAACATGAAAAACTGTTGTGTGCACTTTAAGGACCTCAAACGCAGTGGGACTTTTCAGTGTTGTAACAGGACACTTTGGGAGCGTGCTCAGTTCGAGGGAGCCCGTCGTGCATTATACATGGCAGCTGTTATTTTCACCACATCGATGTCATTGTAGTTTTCACGCTGTCAGCAAAACACAGACCAGGTTTAGACTCTGAAAGGAGAGTAAAAATGGGCCGGACACCGATATGGACCACGAAAATGGAATCTGAGGCTCGTCCATTAACTGTGACTTGAGTAGTGTTGTCAGTTTGTTGTTATGTGGAATTTAAAGTGCGTTTGACAGGTTAGACAGCCACGAAAATGCCTTTTTTTTCTTCTATTTTTTCATTTATTTTGTTTTCAGTTTAGAATTTTACTTCCTGGTTTGATATGGGCTGCAGATGGTGACCACAGATTGTATATATAAATGGACATAGCTAACCTGCTAGCCACTGCGTTCCATATAGGAAGTGATCATGGGCACGCTTCTGGCTCCATTGACTGTGGCTCCAATTCACTTCACATTGCAAAAACTGTGGCCTTGGTCTTAAAATGTTCATATTAACCCCCTCTACATGATCCTGGGCTTTTTTTTTTCGCTACTGTGTCCATATATCAAGATATAAACATTAATAAGACAAATCAGGTGCCCTCTTTCCTCACGGTTACT
Organism: Periophthalmus magnuspinnatus; assembly: GCF_009829125.3. NCBI lineage: Eukaryota > Metazoa > Chordata > Actinopteri > Gobiiformes > Gobiidae > Periophthalmus > Periophthalmus magnuspinnatus. The sequence continues at coordinate 17,648,584 of NC_047139.1, read as the reverse complement.
CCCGCTAGCGTTAGCAACAGGTTTGATTGACAGCGTTGCCAAGCGTACGCTCCCTGATAAACCAACGATGTGGCTGGGAAACCTTTAACAGTTTGTTTCATTTACACATGTTTGAGTAACACTTTATTATTAGTCTGTCACATCTCCAAAGCTCAAAATGCTCTGTTCCACCTTGTGATGTCATGAAGTGGTAGTTTTCAAGTTAACAGCTCCTTTTACCCTTAGTTCACAAGTGCAATTTCAGGGCTGAAATTATCTCAGCTTAGAAGAAGAACTCAGCCTAAATATGCAGTGTTTGTGAGTTAAACATGTGTGAATGAAACAAAACACAACTCCAGGTCTGTTTGTGATGAGGAAACATTAGAACAAGGATCAGAAAACAGTGTAATGTGGGCCCTTTAACTAATTTAAAACTCTCATAAACATTTAGCACAGGTACAGTCCCACCAAACCACGTCAGATTTAGAACAAAATGAAAACCTGCCACACTCTTGAAGCTGAAGCTGTTGTTGTGCCAGTGTTCACTGAGCAGAGCTGTGGAGGGGAGAAAGTGGCTGTAGTCCATACATTATTTCACACTGCGAATGACGAGCCGCTCACAGCCACAAACGTCAACAGATGCTTCGCTGTCATTGAGAGCCTGCTAACTGACCTCAGGGTGTGTGCCTGTGTGTGCCTGTGTGGATATGTGAAGTCCAGGACCCACATTTGAGCGTAAACATCCCACGCCAGGATTGATTCAGTAAAGTAGTTGGTGATATATAGTTTTCAATATTGGTATTGGCTAGACTTTTTATGACAACCAATATTGAATAACAATATATGCTTTATGTCACTGATATAATTTAAAAAAAGCAAGATAAAACAATTTGGTCTTAAAATGTTCGTATTAACCCACTCTACGTGATCCTTGGGTTTTTATTTCACTATTGTGTTCATAAATCAAGATATGAACATTAATAACAGACAAATCAGGCACGTTCATTCCCCGAGCTCGTTCCCGCTAGCTAAACCAGCAGTGCAAGCGGGAAGGAGTGTTACCTTCAACAGCCTCACTCTGGATTGGCTCTTTGGTTGCTATGATACTGACAGTTCGAACTCTCCTCCAAATTGACCCCTATAACTGCTAGTCTCGATGAGTTCATTTGGAGCCGGGCGCTGTGGGTCGGACGTCACACTCACTCAGTCCACTTCTTTATACAGTCTGTGGTTGTAGGGTAATGTTCTGTTAAATGAGTATTCTTTCTCCTCTTCTCTGCTGTTGTATAAAACCATGAGTTGACTTGTTTACGATCACATTATCCGAGCTCTGTCTAATTGACCATTTTGAAGTCAGTTTTTCTCTGGAGTTTTACTCTCGGCTCCGATGGGAGGGATGCGTCATTAGCGCAGACTCCATTTTCTCTTTGACTGAAGATGAAATGGTGGTGGGGCCGAGGTGAACAGTTTGAACACTCCATTGATCCCATTTAACACATGAAGGGCGATGATGGACTCACTCATCTCTAAAGCTTATGTTAGCGTTTGGGTCAGGTGTTTTCTGTAACTACTTTTTAATGACTCCGATAAGGTCATAGATGTCACATATGGATTTGTCTGATTTATGCATGAGAAGTAAATATGTATATAATAAAGTGCTGAACGATTCAGATTGTGATTTTTATTTGATTGTGATTAATCTGTGCCATAAACTGTTTGTTGGCCATTGTATGAAACCACACAGAACCACAATAAAGGTCCTGTATTACACAAAAGTAGCCGTGTGAGCTTTAATACATCTTCTAATGATGTTACCTCCGCAAAAACATACCTGGCATTGTGTTTTGTTTCATTCATACATATTTGAGTAACACTTTATTATTAGTTTGTCTACATCTCCAAAGCTCAAAATGCTCTGTTCCACCTTGTGATGTCATGAAGTGGTAGTTTTCAGCTCCTTTTACCTTTAGTTCAGTAGAGATTGTCAATTTCAGGGCTGAAATCATCCAAATGATTCTAGTGAAGCTGTATGGAGTTTAAAAACACAGTGGAGCACTTCCTGTATTACCACATGACATCACTGTGGAACAGTGTGTTTTCAGTCTGAGAGAAGAACTCAGTCTAAATATGCAGGGTTTGTGTGTTAAACATGTGTGAATGAAACAAAACACAACTCCAGGTGTGATGAGGACCTTTAACGAATATCTGTAACAGTTATGTTGGGAGCGAGGTTCGAACCGCCAACCTTCGGCCAACCTTCCAACTGAGGTACTGTCGCCCCAAAATGAACCTCTAAGAGTTACATGTGAATATGTCAGATGTGAACATGCTAATTTGCACATGCATTTTAAACTGTTCCCTGTGGTCCAAAGTTACCAAATGCTTTACACAACTTGCAGAGGATAGAGCAGAGTTTTGCCGTCACTGGGAACCTAACAACAACTAGCATGTTATCAGGGCACTTTCTGATTCTTGTGCCCAAAAAGCGCTTTATAATCAGATGTAGCCAGCACACAGTGGACTCAAGAGCTGCTTTTAGAATATACATGTTCTGGGGTGGGACACATTTTGCTCAAACACATGGAAAAAAATCAGGTATAAGCTTTTTAATATAAGTATCCCAAGTTAAGATAGTTTTTGTTTTTTGTGTGTTTCTAGTTCAACACAGGACCCCCGTCTCTTTTGCTCATCCTCCAGTCGTTCCACAATACTGTTCTTCCTTCTGACGTCTGACTATAACCTGCAGATAACACAGAGAAATTGGACGGGAGCAAAAATAGATTAGCACACTAAAATCACCGCAGACAGTCGGACGTGTGCTGTGTGTTTGTATGTCTTGGTTGCGTGTCTCGATTATGTTCTTATGTGTGTGTGTGTTTGTGTGTTCTGCGTTAGCTCACTTCCCCGGTCCGTACTTCCTGCGCAGTGGCCTGCCTCTTCCAGATAAGGCCTGCGGTACATTCCTCCTTCCTGTCACCGCGCTCTGCTCTGTCCCGCTCCAATTCCAACACTCCTCGATCAATCTCCCGATAAACAAACAAATAAATATGTTATTTTTGTCTGCACTTCTCAGTACAGAGGTACCATGGTGGCTCAGTTGGTAGAGTGTTTGTCCATTGATTTGAAGGTTTGTGGTTCGAATCCCACTCTTCCCATAAAAACATTATTGGTTGAGCAGCCAGATCTATTGGCAGTGGTACTCGATGAGCTTCATTTGACTGAATGCTATGGGTGACGTCGTACTCACTTAGTTCGCTTTTTTATGCAGTCTATGATTTATATATGGAGTTGGTCATCAGTGTTGTCCCACTATGACCTAAACTCAACCTCACAGGCCTACAGTTACGTGCTAAAATAGTCTGTAGCACCACCCTTCCTTCCTGAACTGGACTCCCGCCCCTGTCCATGTTGTTCTGTGGTGGAGGTCTCTTTCATGGAGGCACCGTGTGAGTGACCACTCCCTCTGGTGCATGAGGTGTGCAGGTGCTTGGTTACAGAAGTCACAGCCTTTTGTCTGTTGTCCCAGAGGATTGTGAGTAGGGGAGTAGACAGTGGTGCTTACAAAGGTCTGATTGAGAAAGCTAGCCTCATACCTGGGAAGGTAAAAGGGCCAGAAAACTTTTAGACAAGTCTGGTAGTTACAGTCAGTTATGTCTACATGGTTCTCATCCAAATGAATGTCTGATTAGACAAAAATGTGCATCCTCAGCTGTTGCATGCTGGGGTTTTGTTGTAGGATGAGAAACAAAAGCAACAGTCTAGCCAATAATAGACATAATACATGTTTAATGTTTTTATTGCACTGAATAATATAGAGATAGATGCATTCTTACTGTGAATGGACTTGCATTTCCACAGACTTGATTCCTGTACCTGTTCCACAGTATGGCAGTTAATAGCACGTGGTGATTTGGATGTTCTGAACTATGGTTTTAACTTTCTATTTAAACCTCAGGAAAGTTTTGCTATCAGTAACAAAGGTGAAACCTTTGAATTTGATTAGCTACTTTTACATTAACTGGAAATGTGTAAAAGATCTTTTACCTAAACAAGACCCATAAAAGACAAAAAAGACTAACTTATCAAAAGGCTTGAGTTTCAAAAAGCAGTGCTACAGTGACAATATCTTAAATAAAATACATCTAAAATTGTGAACTCAAAACTGAACTGAACGGCACAATTTCTGTTTTATAAAAATGTCCAACCTTGTCCTGTCCTTGTTGACCCAGTCTTGTGTGTACATTGTCCCCTGTGTACGTCATTATAAACCTGTTTAACTGTGAGCCCATGAACAGGCCAGTCTGAGTGACAGTGACAGCGGCTCTATATGAACTCTTTCCCATGTTCCATTGTCCCTGGTCTTGTCTCTGGTCTTGTCTCTGGTCTGGTCTCTGGTCTGGTCTCTGGTCTGGTCTCTGGTCTGGTCTCTGGCCTTGTACCTGGCCTGGTCTCTAGTCTCGTCCCTGGTCTTGTCCCTGGTCTCATCTCTAGTCTGGTCTGTGGTCTTGCCTCTAGTTTTGTCTCTGGTCTTGTCTCTAGTCCAGTCTGTGGTCCCCTCCCTGGGCTGGTCTCTGGTCTAGTCTCTGGTCTCGTCCCTGCTCCCCTCCTTGGTCTCTGGTCTTTGGTCTGGTCTTTGGTCTGGTCTCTGGTCTGGTCTCTGGCCTTGTACCTGGCCTGGTCTCTAGTCTCGTCCCTGGTCTTGTCCCTGGTCTCATCTCTAGTCTGGTCTGTGGTCTTGCCTCTAGTTTTGTCTCTGGTCTTGTCTCTAGTCCAGTCTGTGGTCCCCTCCCTGGGCTGGTCTCTGGTCTAGTCTCTGGTCTCGTCCCTGCTCCCCTCCTTGGTCTCTGGTCTTTGGTCTGGTCTTTGGTCTGGTCTCTGGTCTGGTCTCTGGCCTTGTACCTGGCCTGGTCTCTAGTCTCGTCCCTGGTCTTGTCCCTGGTCTCATCTCTAGTCTGGTCTGTGGTCTTGCCTCTAGTTTTGTCTCTGGTCTTGTCTCTAGTCCAGTCTGTGGTCCCCTCCCTGGGCTGGTCTCTGGTCTAGTCTCTGGTCTCGTCCCTGCTCCCCTCCTTGGTCTCTGGTCTTTGGTCTGGTCTTTGGTCTGGTCTCTGGTCTGGTCTCTGGCCTTGTACCTGGCCTGGTCTCTAGTCTCGTCCCTGGTCTTGTCCCTGGTCTCATCTCTAGTCTGGTCTGTGGTCTTGCCTCTAGTTTTGTCTCTGGTCTTGTCTCTAGTCCAGTCTGTGGTCCCCTCCCTGGGCTGGTCTCTGGTCTAGTCTCTGGTCTCGTCCCTGCTCCCCTCCTTGGTCTCTGGTCTTTGGTCTGGTCTTTGGTCTGGTCTCTGGTCTGGTCTCTGGCCTTGTACCTGGCCTGGTCTCTAGTCTCGTCCCTAGTCTTGCCCCCGGTCTCGTCCCTAGTCTCGTCCCCGGTCTCGTCCCCGGTCTTGTCCCCGGCCTCGTCTCCGGTCTCGTCCCCGGTCTCATCCATGGACTTGCTTCTGGTCTCGTCTCTGGTCTCGTCCCTGGTCTCGTCCCTGGTCTCATCTCTAGTCTGGTCTGTGGTCTTGCCTCTAGTTTTGTCTCTGGTCTTGTCTCTAGTCCAGTCTGTGGTCCCCTCCCTGGGCTGGTCTCTGGTCTAGTCTCTGGTCTCGTCCCTGCTCCCCTCCTTGGTCTCTGGTCTGGTCTCTGGTCTGGTCTCTGGCCTGGTCTCTGGCCTGGTCTCTGGCCTGGTCTCTAGTCTCGTCCCCGGCCTCGTCCCCGGCCTCGTCCCCGGCCTCGTCCCCGGCCTCGTCCCCGGTCTCGTCCCCGGTCTCGTCCCCGGTCTCATCCATGGACTTGCCTCTGGTCTCGTCTCTGGTCTCGTCTGTTTTTTTCTTTGTGTTTCGTTCAGACGCAGCTCGAGGTGACAGACTGACAGATTAATTGCAGATGTGGATTGACGTGGGTTTGTGAGAAGTTGTTCTTCGCTGTGTGAGGGCGGGCGCCTTCTATTGATTTCCAATTGGAGTCATTTTTATTTATAGTCACTGTTCTGTGTGACAGGTTGTGCTGGACTTGTATTATAGCATTGGTGTGTTCTTTGGCGAAAAAATTGATTAGTTACAAAGTGATGGAGTCATCATCTAACAAGGTTCATCTGTTCATTTAATGGATTACTTTTTCAGACTAAGGTTTAGTTTGTTTTCATGACAGTTTGAACAGCACACCAGCACCTTAGAGTGGTCACGTGATGTTGCGACGACGTGTCCGGTCAGCTGATTTAAACAGGTTTTGACGTTGTCTACCTGTGGAGGTAGGACGACAGCGCCCTCTGCAGTCTGACGTCACCCTTTCCCCACAACTGCCTGACCCCACATAACTGTAGCACCCACAGATAGTCACAGGCACCGTGAAAAGATGTATTATTTAGTTATTTATTTATTTATTCAAAGTGAGTTCCTGCTGTAGCCGTGGGTTTAGATTAGTTTTATTTATTGATGCTGTGCAGCTCCAGTCACAGTCACCGCCTCAGTGTTTAACGTGGACTGGGGCTGTGAATTCTAAGAACAGCAAAGTCTTCCAATAGACACCATGCAATAGACACCATCTTTTCCTTCATTTTTCCAATATTAATTCTTCTGGTTTCTGGAATTCTGAAGTGAAGGAAGCAAATTTGAAATATTATATTGAATATACAGGATTTTAATTAGATTTGTTCTATTGTACTCAGTAGCAAGAGACAAACTTTAAATCTGTCAACTGGACAAATCATTGTAAGAGTGAAAATGTGCCACTTCAGTTCTGAACTGAAGAAGCGTCTTGGACAAGAAGCGACACGTCTTCACTCTTACAACCATTTGTCGAGTTGTCAGATTTAAACTTCATCTTTTGCTATGGATCAGACCTGGACTACTGAGGGATTACACAGACATCTTCTCAAGATTGTACTCAATAGTTATAAAAGTCTTTTATCCCATTTTATAGCTCAGACATTATTTTGAATGAACACTGTAGAAATGTCTGCCTTGGCCTTTTGACTGAATATGTGGCTCCACAACTGCAGGACCTTCAACCAACCATCATTTTCCAGCAAGATCCTCCAAGATCCTCAAACAAACATTTCCAGACCATTAGATTGGAAAGGATGGACCTATTCCGTTTGCACCATGTTCACAAGATATCACACCTCTGGATTTCTTTTTTATGGGTCTGTGTTAAAGACATTGTGTATGGAATAAAGATACAGGACATTACAGAACTAAAGCAAAAGATACAGATGCTATTGAACCATTGATGAGGCTGTGCTATGGCAAGAAATCCAGTCCAGTCCTGATGTGCTTCGTGTCAGTAATGGTGTCCTTATAGAGGTGTATTAAATGAGGTCAAACACTTTGGGAACCACTGAGTGCAATAGAACAAGTCTAATTAAGTTATCTGATCAGTTGCCGTTGTAATATATATTTTTTTAATTGTAAAGAGACTTTATATGTATTTATTGCCATTTATTGCCTGTATTTATGCCATTAAAACTACAAAAATTTAAACTGTAAAATATTTTCCATGTGATATGTAGGAGAAGACTATGCATATTCCTGTACATTAGTGCGTCCCCGTCCGTCTGCTCTCCCCATGACTCCACCCGCTCCAGATGTGCTGGTCTCTAAAGGGAGCGCACCTTTAGCACTGCCTTTGAACACTGATAGGATTAGCCATGTTGAGGCTTAGCACGCGACACCATCTCTCCCAATCAAACAGGCTAGAAGAGAGCGCTCATGACCGTAACTGTGGACGCACTTTTATGTCCCACATACACACACACACACACACACCTACAGGTACACATACACACACAGGGAGGGTCTGGGGGACATTGCATTGAGTTAAATTCTAGGGCAGTATTCTGTGTGTCTGACCTCAACCTATTTTAGCCCATATCTGAACTTTGAACCATGTGGTTGATCTAATAAAAATGGATCATGGGAACCAGATTCTTGTCACCACAAGGAAGGCAGGACCCCATGATGTGAGTGTGTACAGATTCTAGTCTCCACAACGTCGTAAATATCCATCCACACACAGACAGACATAAGCTTGTGTCAGGGGTAATCACGTTTGCAACTTTCCAAACAGGTCCTAATTAAAAGGAGCCTCCGTTTCATTTAGGGGAAAAACGGTTTAAATATTTAAGAGCAGTGCTGTGTGTGCAGTTTGTGTGTAATATGTGCATTTATATTGGTTATAATCAGGGATGCAATATCAAACTGCATGAATTACTGTATTGATTCGATGTATGTTTTGGTTCTCAGAAAAAAAACCAAAAAAAAACATGGGAATACAGTTCAGTTCTGTTCAAATGTATTTCTTTATCACATTTAAAACCACTTGACTTTTATGTGAAGCAATTTGCTCAGCTCAACACAAAACAAACGTACAGAGAACACAACACAATGGACTTTATGACATTCTCATTCCCTCACATTGATTGACAACAATATTCTGTTTTATTCTATTTTTTGTAGTATTAAAAACAAATTAAAATATATTTTAATATTAATTCAATTAACATAAACCATACAGCGGCAGTGGCTCAGTTGGTAGAGTGTTTCTCACCTGATCTGAAGGTTGGCAGTTCGAATCTCAGTGTTGACATAAACATCATTGGGAGAGGTGTGATACCAGCTCCCACAGATGAATGGTGTCATTGTGTCCTTGGGCAAGACTTGACTCACCTCATGTCTATGCTCACTGATGAGTGGTTCATTGATGTAAAGTGCTTTGAGTCTTGAAGGTGGAAAAACACTACATAAAAATCCATTACCATATATCTTTAACAATTGCCATTTGATACAAAAATAATCAAATGAATTCCTGTAGTCTAAACTCAAATGTTTTTTTACTGACAAACGATTGGCTGATCACAGATGATTAGAAAAGTCTTGATCTCTGTTCAAATGTGATTACTCTACACTCTCTATACCAGTGAGAATGTATTTGTTTGTGTTAGCCTTTCAATGTGACCGCTCTCTGTGAAAACATGAGCTCTGTGTTTGAGTCAAAGCTGCGTTCAACATGGAAACTCTATGTTGTCATATTTTCATGACCCCTATGAGCTGAGGTCAAGTTTATTTGGGAAAGACAAACCGGTTTGTCCTACCGCTGCTATGAATAGAAAACAGTAAAACTTATATTTGTTACAAAGAAGTCTGTGTAATGCCTCAGTGGTCCAAGTACCCTAAGGTGTAACACCCCAGGGTGTTACGTGTCATATCTTAGGGCAGGTCATTGGACTTAAACACCTGAAGAACTGTAAAATTAGGGTATGTGAACTTCACTGAAGTTAGCTCCTTCCTTCAAACCATTACAAGGAAAAGATGACAGTGGCTACTAACATCATTGGTTGGTGGTGCAACTCCAGCTTCCACAGGTGTGAATGCTGCCGTTGTGTCCTTGGGCACGACAATTAACCCAATTTGCCCCCAGTGTCTGTGTACACTGGTGTATGAATGTGTGTGTGTGTGTGTGAATGGGTGAGTAATTCCTTGATGTAAAGTGCTTTAAATGTTGAAGGTGAAAAAGCACTATGTAGCTTTTTACCATTTTACCAATGACTTACAGAACCCTGTCGTAACTGAAGAAGCCACTTGGATGAGCTGCAAAACATATTCACTCTAGTGACAGAATTCAGTTTACTTTTGTGATATAGTGTCTGATTGCAATGATGGCAAAGACTGTGTAATGCTTTTATTTAGAAAGATTTAGAAAGAAACCAGGGGTGACAGAGCCTTTTCTGTGGCAGTGCCCAGACTATGGAAGAGCGCCCCCTGCCTGTCAGATCCTCTTCATTTTTAACGCAGTTTAGGACTAGACTGAAAACCCACCTCTTCTTCCTGGTATTTAACACTACACAGGATTTCTTGGTGTTTTATTGTTCTTTTCCTATGTATCGTGTTATCTGGTCTTTATCAATGGTCAAACCTGTAGAAAAAGTTTAATACATAAAATGAATATCTATAATTTAGTGTGTATAATTGCGATGACAGCATGTGGCATTTAAATGTAGATTTAATGAGTGCCCATTAAAGATTCATAAAAGTCTTGAGTTCTACTTCGATGTCGACTCCGAGCTCAGAGGTCTAACTCTGAGTGTTAATTATCAGAGTCTTATTATCTCCCATCACACTCACCGCGGGCACTGACATGTAATCTGTGGCACTGAACTTAAAGGGCACTAGGACCATGGGAGAATCCAACTAGCTTCATCAAGTCAAAATCCAACGAGGTTCATCTGGTCTTCTGTTCATTTATTTTAACAGATTATTTTTTCAGTCCAAGGTTTAGTTTGTGTTCATACCTGTCAGTTTGGACTGTGGTCACGTGAGGTTGCTGTGCCGTGTCCGGTCAGCTGATTTAAAACAGGTTTTGCCATAGACTGTATACATAAATGGGCATAGCTAACGTGCTAGCTGAGGTGTTCCAAATAGGAAGTGAACATGGGTGCACTTCCAGCTCCATCGACACTGGCTCCATTTCACTTTACATTAGAGAACTGTGTTCCGTCTCTCTGTAACTGCTGCTGTCAGGCTCGTCATTTTGGTCTTAAATTGTTTGTATTAACCTCCTATATGATCCTGGTATTTTTATTTCACTATTGTGTCCATAACTCAACATATGAACATTAATAACAGACCAATCAGCGTTGGCAAACAGCGTTGCTAAGCACCTGCCCCCTGCCAAACCAGTGATGCGGATGGAAAGGGTTGTTAACTTCAACGGCTTCATTCTGGATTGGCTCTTTGGTTGCTATGATACTCACAGTCGGAATTCCTAATATGGAACTCGGCCCCAAATTGGCCTCTATAACTGTTAGCCTTAGTCCACTTCTTTATCAGTCTGTGGTTTTTAGCACTAGAGGTGCCAACTACAGTCAGGACAGTATCTCAGGTGTGTGAGAGAAAAAAGGAGCAACTCAAATCTGCCACTTCTGACCACTGTAAAAGAGAGAACCACATTATGGACTGGGACAGAGGACACCAAACATTGTCGGAGTAAAAGTTGTGGTTCCTCTTCCTACTGGGAGTAAATCTGAAGTGACTTGAGTTTTATGTTGACAATATAAAATCATTTGAACGTTTGTGTTTCTTGCTCCTTCAGATATGATTTAGTTTGACTAATTTTTGACGTAAATCCTTGAACATTTTGTGTGGTATTTTTATATTACTTCCTACATTAGCCCCAGATGCACAGAGGCAGTTACTTTTGCAATTACTCTAACAGCAGTAGCAGTTTTTTTTTTTTTTTACTCTTTAGTCATTTCTTGGGTCACCGAGTTCTCCCCCATTCACCTTATTTTATGGATAAAAGTCCCTTCATTACACAGATAGCTAACTTTAAACCTATAGTGCCGTTAATACTCTTTAGTCGTAACAAGTGTTAAAGTGCAAATTTCATAACTTTAAAAAAATGTCAACACCTCAGAGAATCACATCTTCTGAAGCTAATCTGCTGCTGGCTGTGCCCAAAGCCAGGCTCAAGATCAGAGGTGACGAAGCCTTTTCTGTGGCAGCACCCAGACTATAGAACAGCGCCCTCTGCCTGTCAGATCCTTCCAGTCTTTAACGCAGTTTAAGACTAGACTGAAAACCCACCTCTTCTCCCTGGCATTTAACACGAGACAGGATATAGAGGTGTTTTATTGTTCTGTTTGTATGTATCATGTATCTGTATATCTGTTGTTTGTTGACGTTTAGGTGAAGTGCTTTGGTTTGGTTTTAAATGTGCTATAGAAATAACCTTGTATATATGTTATAATGTATATTTTACTGATTTTATTTCATTGGTAGTAATAATAGTAATAGTAATAGTAGGTATAGCTAGCTGACAATACCAAGAACAACTGTATTCTTCTATAGATATTCATATGAGTGTGGTCATGTGTGACTGGATGTCATTGGCTGAGGCAGATAATTATATCGTCATGAGCAACAACAGCAATTAACCATAAATATAGTCTCTCTCCGGGCTGCACGTATGATGGCGTTCCCCATAACCCTGACCGTAGCCCCGCCCCCCTTCCCAACGCCGCCACATAATCACATCTATGCTATTATTACAGTCTGTACTATAGTTTCAGTCAGAGCCACACCTCAGACTCACAGCTTTACCTTATGATACAGCTCGCCCCAGCGCGCTCATCTGTGATTGTAAACAGATTTGTGACGTGAGCTAAACCTGTTTTTGCATCATTCAAAGCAGCATTGAAAATTGGGAAAATTTAGAGTGTTGAACATTTTTTTCTAGGGATGCACGGTCTTAAGCTGGTCTTGGATATTGGTGCCGATACTGAAAAAATAGCTGGATCAGATATGAGCTTTCAAATAGTGGTTCAGCCGATATTAGTGATGTGATGTTCTTGAAGGAGTGAATGATTCATTTATGTGAACGGCTGGAACCGGATCTCATCTTTTAAAAAAGAGCCGAATCTTTTTGTTTGTAGTTTGCATTTTTACGCTGCTAAACACTGAACTGACACAAGAATCATCATAGAAGTAGAGCAGGCAACACGAGGGAGAACAAAAAACATATTTGACATCATAAAAACATAAAATGATAATAATAATGATAATAATAATGTGTTTTTATTATAGTGCAATGTTCCAATGGGTAAACTCTCTCCCACTCTGTTTGAACCATTTTAAAGACATCTGAGCTTTGGTCATGTTTCTCTCTGTGATTAGTTTGACAGAAGCCAAAGTGAGAACTCATTTTCTCTACATATAAATAAATAAATGGTAAAAGAGCCAGTCTTTGAATGGCTGTTTGAAAAGAACAAAAGATTCTGATCCCACAAAGGAGCCTAAAGCCCCATCACTAGCTGGTATCCTGGTTAGTCGTATACATCGCTGCTTTTTTCAAGTTTAAATAAGAAAAAAATATGAAATGTGCATTAAGTGTGTTCATTAATCTGCTTGAACTTGAACTTTTGAGCTTCAGCTTTAAACTTTTATTTACGCAAAGTTCTGACGTTATGCGAGATAAGAAACAGCTACATAACACATCGGGATCAATTTTCTCTTATTTTATTTTTATGTAAAGGAAATAAATGCTGTTTTTACTTGCTGCCCTGATATTGGTTGATATTGGGACACTTAAAGCTAAAGTATCAAATATCGAAACTGAAGAAGCTAGATTGGTGCTTCTCTATGTTTTTCTCTTATTACAGACACTCATATTGATCAATCCCAATTTGTTTCGTCATATTACAAATAAAAATGTCTTTCAGTGTTGATTTTCTGAACATTAACAACACATATTTTCAATAATAGCCAAAAAATGGAAATTATTCTTCCAAAGTGACCTAACCGTAACCCCTCCCCCACCCTAACCCAGCTAAATAACAATATACTTTACTTTTCCAAACAGCCGCTCCCAAATTTACCTCAGTTCAGTTCACCCCGGTGCGATTTGCCATGTTTTTATAAAGTGATTTGTGGAACGAGATAAACCCACGCTAGCATTATTCAACAAGCAAAAACAGTAGCGTGTTGGAAATAGAATGATAGCGGTTTGATTTAGTGCTAGCATAGCGGTTTGATTTAGTGCTAGCATAGCGGTTTGATTTAGTGCTAGCATAGCGCGTTTAGCTTGGCACAGGGAGGAATACATTTTGGCACGCTCATGAATTATTGCTGTAATGTTCCTGGTGCGGTGAGATGTATTGTGAGCGTAAACCTGGTCCAGACGAGGAGCCGGTGGAACGCAGCGGGTCAAGTTTGTCCTCGCCAATTCCGCTCTTCTTCAGTGATTAAAGCGTTTTCTACTGCTCCGAGCTGTCAGTCTGAAGGCCATGGCAACATTAATATGCAAATGGTACTTTTATCCTTTTCTTTACCCTCTTAGATTTGTTAAGGCTTTTATGGGAGCTGGCAAGTCCACTGAGAAACATGAGGACTGGTCAGTGAAACAGAGGGGATCTTTATTTTAAAATAGTGGAAGTTAAATGAGTTCTTTTGTAGGTAAAATGTAGAAGGACATCTTGATGAACTGGGTTGCTCCTGGGTGTAAAAGTAATAAGAAATGGACTTTGGAAATAACGTCATTTGTAAGAATTAGTTGAAGGATTATGTATGCTAGTATCTTACATCATATTATGCCTTCCTGAAGCTTTAGAATGATCTTGAGCTGAATCAGAACAAGTATAAGACACATGGACTAGTATACGCCCATGGACCACTATGAAACGTACCTGGACCAGAGGGATTACACAGATATAAGGCCACATGGGAATAGAAAAGAAAGTGCTACGATTTAATAAGGAAAATCACAGCATATTGTCTAAAGATGGAGAGAAAGAGTTTTTATTATCATCGTGGAATTGGAATTGGTATCGAGTATCGAGTCTATCCCTCTGATTTTTGTATGTATGACAGCGAGTCTGAAGTAACTAACAAAGCTGTGGGCGGAGATAGGGGACAGGTGAAAACTGAAATTACGACTCTGAGTGAGCTAATCATGTAGTAGTAGCACAGGTGAAATATGGTGAAAAGCTCATAACAGTGGCTAGTGCTATATATGCTAACTGCTATTAAAGGTCTGATTTTAGAATCTGAAACCATTTGATGTCTGCTGTGTGTTTTAAATATAGAAAGTAGGAAAAAAAAAAACCCTGACTGGTCATGTATGTTAATAATAAAACTTAGGAATTCTGCAGGTCAAACATCCATACAACCAGATTAGAACTCAAAATGTTTCTCAAAAGGCCTTATGGAAACAACCTCTGCCGCTTTTGGAGCTAAAGAAGTCATAAATATGAAATCCCAAAGTCTATATGGGAACCTCACTGCCACTGCTATGTTTAACCCAGAGCCTCTCTCCTTTAACCCAGAGCTTCACCCTTTGGCTCTCTCTTTGGCTCTCTCTTTGGCTCTCTCCTTGGCTCTCTCCTTGGCTCCCCTCTTGGCTCTCTCCTTGCCTCTCTCCTTGGCTCTCTCCTTGGCTCTCTCCTTGGCTCTCTTTGGCTCTCTCCTTGGCTCTCTCCTTGGCTCTCTCCTTGGCTCTCTCCTTGGCTCTCTCCTTGGCTCTCTCCTTGGCTCTCTCTTTGCTCTCTCCTTTGCTCTTTCTTTGGCTCCTTGGCTCTCTCCTTGGCTCTCTCTTTGCTGTCTCTTTGCTCTCTCCTTGGCTCTTTCTTTGGCTCTTTCTTTGGCTCTCTCCTTGGCTCTCTCCTTTGCTCTTTCTTTGGCTCTTTGGCTCTCTCCTTGGCTCTCTCTTTGCTGTCTCTTTGCTCTCTCCTTGGCTCTCGGCTCTCTCTTTGGCTCTCCCTGTGTGGCTCTCTCCTTTTGGCTCCCTTTGGCTCTCTCTGTGGCTCTCTCTGTGGCTCTTTCCTTGGCTCTCTCTTTGCTCTCTCCTTTGCTCTCTCTTTGGCTCTTTCCTTGTCTCTCTCTTTGCTGTCTCTTTGCTCTCTCCTTGGCTCTCGGCTCTCTCTTTGGCTCTCCCTGTGTGGCTCTCTCTTTTTGGCTCTCTCTTTGGCTCTCTCTTTGACTCTCTTTGGCTCTCTTCCTGTGAATTCTAAGTGGTATTTTTCCATAAACAAACGCTCTGTTGCTGTTGACAGATTTAGCCCTTATCACAAAATAGACGTCTTTCTGAAGAAAACAAATCCACAAATGATCCTCACTACAAAGACGTGTGTGGAATAGTATTATGAAAAGATGATGATAATAATTATGGTCTATGTGTCTTATATTTGTTCTGATACAGCTCAAGATCATTCTAAAGGTTCATTTCTGTCCTGTCAATGGGACTTTTTTTTTTAGCATCGATAACTGAAAATTTTGTATCTTATAATTTGGTTTGATATTAGTTTTAGTATTGATTATGATCTGGTTTTTGATAGTTTTGGCAGCTCTAGAGTCTGGTGGAAATAAGCTAACTTTTCCTCACTCTCCAAAGAAGGATATCAGGGACAAACAGATAAAGACTTGGATCCTTTTGGGACACTGGACTTTGCGTTTCAATTGGGACAGTGGATGTTTTAGGACAGTGGGCTTTGAAAAAACTTGTGTTTTCTCAGATCTTAACCTCTTCCTTCAAGCTCGTCCTTTGGGATCGCTCCATCGTAATGACTTCTATGAGAATGGGGCAGGATGTGGGTAAAATGAGGGTTTAAAAAGATTAACACAGATTGGAAATGTAAATATTAGGAGACAAGAGCCAGACGGTTCCACTTCTAACGACTATTTTAGGATCTCTGACTGAACAGTACCAGAAGAATTTAAATCCCCGAACTGTTTTTCTGCCTGAATGCGTACTCAGCTGTGGTGTAAGTGAGGGGAATTATTGTATTGGCAACTATGCTCAAGTAAAATAGAGTTTTTCCACACTAATTTGTCTTTTTATAAACTTTTGATTCAGGAAATTGTGTCAGTTGCTTTTGCTGACCCAAAATAAACTCAATTCTTGTCAAAATCACTATTTGACCATAACTTTTTACTCAAAGTATTTTTCATTAGGTATATAAATACATTTACTTATGTATTTTGTTGGTTCGGTTTTGACAAAAAAATGAAAAAACTGATTCCTTCGCTTCTGAAAATCTTTGTTTTTACTGTATATTTTTAATTGGGTACTTCAATACTTTTACTTAAGTAGTGTTTTTGCTGCTGTATCTGTACTTTTACCTGATGCTCAGTGTTTCAAACCTTATGAATCAAACTGCATTTCCCCTCAGAGTGATCTTCTCTTGTTATAGACCTTAGATTCTGGAGAGACATATCTTTGTGTAAATGTTACGGCTCAAAGTGGAAAATCCCAAATCTTAAATGAAGACAAACAAAAGGATGTCCTGAAGTTAGACATATTTATGATGATGTAACGTTGATGATGTAATGTTGGTTTATGTTTTGTCATTAGACCTGTCATTACAACTTATTTTGAAGATCGATATAGCGCTACAGGGAAACACTGCGATAAAAGTGAATATTAAGACTAGTTTATATCATTAATAACTATTTAAATAAAGCAAGATAACCCCAGTGAACCATTTTTACTTTGATAGTTTCATTAAAAGACATGAGCTGCAACAGATAAACAGCAGAATGTACCAATAATGGGACATAAAAGGGACTTATTCAACCCTCCGCAGCTCTAATCTTATCATATTACAACAACAAAAAAATCTCCTGCATTTGCAAAGAAAAAGTACACGTGACATTTACTGAGGCCCAAAATATACTGTTCCAGTTCATATACTGAACAATGAGGCGATGTAGTGATGATCATGACAGGCCTAATCATTAGTAACGTCATCACACAGGTCTGACTCTGTCTCAGGTGGTGGTGCTCTTCTACACATCCAGCCCCTTTGTTTTACTGTTTTACTGTTTTACTGTTTTACCGTTGGGTCGTTAAACCAGTCTGCACAGTGGTCTGGTTTGATGAGCTCATCACTTTTGAACAATTTTGTACTTGTAACATTTTTGCTCTACATTTTCATAAATGTACCATTATTTTGCCTGAAATGTTCTGCAATGTGGCATTAAACATCTGGTCCTGTTTTTATTGCTCAAAAATACTTTGGAAAGCATGTATTCTTCCTGTGCCCTGGCTCGCCTCTCTACAGATCTGACCTCTATCTTGACCTGTTTGCACCACCTGCTTGTCTTTATAGAGATGGGTAAGTTTAATGCCATACTGTGAGACATTCTAAGCAAAGCAGTAATGTTTCCATAAAGAGAAGCAACCTCCACGAGAAAGAATGAGATTATTATTGGGACCTGTGAGTCAGTTTGTCATATGCAACATTTCAAGGAACTTATAATACTTGATGTAATGCTTTGTTTTAAATTGTAAATCACCATGGCAACGATCCTAATTTTCCGGCATTCTGAAACCCATGGATAGACGACCAAAATGTTTGCAAAGACCTACAGATTGTTAACGTGTTATGCTAGCTGTGACGACCTTTAGACCTCTGCCCTTGTGTTCATCTTTGCCGTTGGATGCACTTGTTATTCCAGTGGGCAAACTCCTTAAATGCCAATAGTGATTTCATTCTGATCATGAGCCAAACTTCGTATCGTGTCGCGGTGATTTAAATTAGCACGTTAAATAGTTTGACATGTTCAATTAGCCTAGCTACACGTTAGCTACACACTACGGCGGCTCTGTATCGCTCTCTCCTCCTTCTACACCTCTTTAAACCTTATCAGTCTCAGTGTCACGCCAAGATGAATGCCTCTCCCAGAACAGCAGAGCCCTTATCTGGGATTCTGAGCACCGTCCTCGCCTCCTCATCCTCAACGCGTTCAAGGATATGCCAAAAAAAAAAAAAAAGGGAGAAAATGGAAAGATTAAAAAATGAACAACCCTCAAATTATGGAAAAAAAATTAAAAAAATAAATAATAATAATAATTCAGCACATATATTTTCAAACTGTCAACAAACAAAATTCAAAGTGTAAAATTCACTGCAAAGATCCAGGATGCCAAGGCCTGAGTAATCGATCCTAAATGAGTTGACCTAACTTAGTAATAACCAGGAAGTGCTGTAGAGAACCACTCTAATTGGTCAGAATTAGCCTAATCAAAACCTCATCTCTTTGGTTCCTTAACTACAAGCCCTGTTCACAGAAAAGAAAGGTCAACAGGAAACGGCGTCTGTCCTCCTCCGTCACACATGATTGATTGCTTTTGCCTTGGCATCTTTAAATTTTACACTCAGAATTTTTACACTTCAATTTGAGGCTTGAAATTGTTATGTTAATATTTAAAAGTAAAAAAAAAAGCAATTCAGAGGCATTAAACATTTAAAATATGATGAAACAAATTATCTTACATGTATGTGCGTCATACCCAAAGATGTAGCCTGGCTCCCGTTCACTTTACACTGAAAAACCATGGCCCCTCTCTCTGTAACTGCTGTTGTCAGGCTCATCATTTTGGTCTTAAAATGTTCATATTAATCCGCTCTACATGATCCTGTTTTTTTTATTTTTTTTATTTTGCTATTGTGTCCGTAAATCAATATGAACATTAATAAGACAAATCGAGCACTTTCTTTCCCAAGGTCGCTCTTGCTAGCGTGTTATCACTCTCACATTTAGAAAGTTTCAATATCCTGCCCAACACCAATTATAAAGATAAAAAGAAACCTTAAGGAAGAATTATAAACCCTTTTGTATTTTCAGTGGTTAAAATCTGCAGTAAAATATGTGAAATACCTCATTGTCATATCTACCACCATCAAAGCATCTGCCACAACCCAAATATCTGTCCTTGGTTCCAAACACTCCATCACTGTTTAGACGGTGAGGGTAAAACACTCTTTTTTTTAATGTGGCCGTGGTGATTCTGTTGACCTCTGCGTGGTCTGTGCTCTGTGGCAGGAGGACGAGTACATTATGGATCAGGTGTGATGCTTGGATAACAGTCGCTATGGAAACGGGAAATACCTCACCATCTTTAAAATTCAGGGCTATCTCTTAAATGGCAAGAGTGAATTGTTGACCCTGAAACGGTAACCGGTGGGATATAGGCAGCGGTGCTTAATATATAGTGTCTATGGACAAATGAGCCAAAACCATAAACGTGTATCTGATCATGTTTACATAAAAAATTTAACATAATTTGCTTTGCATTAAGTTATTTTTAATATTGTTTAAACTCGGCTAAATGCCACATCTTAAAGCACATTTTGGGGAGGTTAAAGATTTCTAATATCAAACTGCTATGCATACTGGGTACTTATAGCAATATGAATATCCTCTCTTTTTAAATCAGACACTAGACTGTATAAAGAAGTGGACTAAGTGAGTGTGACGTCACCCATAACTTTCAGCTCCAGTCAAACGAAACTCATTGAGGCTAGCAATTATAGGGGCCAATTTGGAGTAAATTTCCTTATTAGGAATTCTGACCACGAGTATCTTAGCAACCAAAGAGCCAATCTGGATCAAGGCCGTTGAAGGTAACGTCCCTTCTTGCCCATGTTGGTCTAGCAGAGAGCAAGCGCTTAGCAGTGCTGTCAATCAAACTTGTTGCTAAGACTAGTGGGAGCGACGTCAAAAGAAGGCACCTGAACTGTCTGTTGTTAATGTTCATATTTTGACATAATAGTGAAATAAAAACACCAGGATCATGTAGAGCGGGTTAATACGAACATTTTAAGACCAAAATAATGAGCCTGACAGCAGCAGTTACAGAGAGAGGGGCCACAGTTTTTCAATGTAAAGTGAATTGGAGCCAGAGTTGATGGAGCCAGGAGCGCGCCTATGCTCACGTCCTGTTGGGAATGCAGTGGCTAGCAGGTATCTATGTCCACTTATATATAGAGTTTATGAACCGTATAGACCATATTGTAATTCACTGTATCTGTATTGAGTCTATTCCTTAGTATCAAAATAAAGTTTGAAAAGTTAGTATCGTGACGTGATAACACTACGGGCCATTATGAGAAGGTAGCGTGGATGAAGTGTCTTGCTCAAGTGGGGAACTACACCACCAACTCCAAGTCCTCACTTAACCTCCTGCTACTCCTCAAAAAGTAATACACCATAGATTAGCTTGGTTACTTTCAGCTAGCCGGTTTATTTAAATAGTGAGCTGTGAAGAGTTGCTATGGTGGCGTTTTATTCCTGGTCATTTTCTGAAGTGTGCCATCCTTCGTTCTTTCACTTAAGCTCCTGTCAGCGCCCGCCCTGCCAGCCCATCTCTTAAATGGCTTCAGAGAGAACGCACACAGACGCCAGCGGCACACGTCCATCTCCCCTGACACCAGAGACTTAAGCTTTTGATTAAACCAGATGCCATTTCACAGATTGATCCCTGCACACGCACACCTTTACTTTGTTTTGGTCAAATATATGGTTGTCTTGATGTATTCCAGGTGATGAGATTAGGGTCTTGTGGCTTAAATTCACTGGCGCTTGGTGGCGATTGTTTCACTTGTATTGGCAATCTGTTTCCATAGGTGTATTAGGCAATATATTACATTAAATGGACTCTTGTGAGCTTTAAGCCATGTAATAATGCTGCTACCTCCTTGTTTTGTTTCATTCACACATGTTTGAGTAACACTTTATTATTAGTCTGTCTAAATCTCCAAAGCTCAAAATGCTCTGTTCCACCTTGTGATGTCATGAAGTGGTAGTTTTCAAGTTAACAGCTCCTTTTACCTTTAGTTCAGTAAATGTGATAAGTTCCAGTGCTGAAATTATCCAGATAATTCTAGTGAAGGTGTATGGCGTTTAAAAACACAATGGGTTACTTCCTGTATTATGACATCACAAGGTGGAACAGAGTGTTTTCTGTTTATGAGAAGAACTATGCAGGGTTTGTGTGTTAAACATTTGCCAATGAAACATAACGCAACTCCAGGTCTGTTTGTGATGAGGAAACAACATCAGAACAGAGAGATCAGAGAATAGTGTATTGTGGGACCTTTTAAGGAGTTAAAATGCTAACTGTAACCTTAACCCTAACCCTTATGTTAATCTCTGAGAATGACATCAGTGCGTTGGTCAACTGTCATCATCCGATCAGATCCGTTTATTTTCAGTGACACATTTGGATGGAAGACACTCATTGGCCACCTATGATTTAAAATACAATCTCACCTCAGATTAACAGAATTTTGGCTTCTCTCATTGAATCTGCAGAAATCCGCCATGGTTTTCAGCCCTATGTGATATTTTTTTTCTGATACAGACTGACCATGCCTCTCCCTGATTGGCTAATCCAACTGTCAATCACGCTTATTTGAAAACGGGAGATTGAAGAAGTGGTTGTTCTGGATCCCAGGAAAAGATATTTACAACTATTTATTATTATTTTATTATTGTTCCCAAAATATAATCACTATTGAGTTTAAATGACTTAAGTTCTGTTGTGCATAGTTTTTATTACTCCTCATATCCACATACTTCCAGCGAACAGAATACTAAAAGTCCATTCCCATCTGTCTTGAATATTTCCTGGCCTCCGTGTTTGTCACATCCCAGACGGCTGCAGATTCTGTAAATAAACGATAGAAAGAGGAAGTCACGTCTGTGTGATTTACAAAGTCACATCCATTAACCCAGAAGAGCGGAGGGGCGGGGCAGTGGAGCAGAGGGGCGGGGCAAAGGGGCAGGTCACACCAAGGAAACACATCCATCACTGATTGGTCCAGATGGTGCTTTTGTGGAAAGATACCTCTCACTGTGCACGGCCAGAATGTAACCTTTACAGAGTGAGTACTGAAAGAACTAAGAAAGTACTTGTAGGTAGTGTTGTTATAGGGCAGTGTTGTAGGGTAATGTGGTGATAAACTGAATCATGATCTCATCCCTGTGACACATCTGCTGGTTTGGTCAAATGTAAGTTAATGCAGCTCTCTGAAAACAGACGATTGTCCCCGCCCACTCCTCCGATTGGTCAGCATCCATCATGCTCTGAGTGATTGAAAGTTTAGGCTTCACTGTGATTGGTTGATCCACCTGTCAGAAACAACACATTGGTTTAGTTACCTCATAAAAACTGTATAAAGATACTATGAAAACATGAATCGTGTAATATTTACTCATCACGGTATGATTATTTTTTTTTTGCCTATGGCCCACCCCTGCGTTGGACTTAATGTCACATAAACGCACAGGCAGGTTACCAAAGGGATCACTGGTGGTTGCATTAGTAGTAGTACAATTAGTCATTTTATTACAGAAGTTGTATTAGTAATTAGTAGAAGCAGAGCTGGCTGTAGTGGACAAACATAATGCAGTTTGAGTAATGGGAGAAGCAAGGAGGAGTTGCACATTTGATTCATGCTTGCAGTCACCCCCCGTCAAACTTAGGACTAAACTGGGACTAAACCAGAACTTAACCAAGACTCGACCAGGACTAAACCAGGACTAGAACAGGACCAAACCAAGATTAAACCAAATCAACATTGTGGCTTAAACTGGGCTAAAACTAGGCCGAAACAGGACAATGGTGAACGCCTCTCTTATTGGCATAATATCAGAATTTTCTTTATTTGTGTGATTGTTGTTATATTAGTTATTCAAAAATGATGCGTTTAAATTTTACTCCTCTCTGAAGAACCTCTTATCTGGTGCAGGGCTATAGGTCAGTGTGGCGACATTCAAACTCGCCCCATTTAAAGTTCGTTAGCGCTGCGATGTGGGTCACTTCCTGTCTGACCCCCTCTCCTGGACTCCTCTTTAGTGTTGCAGAGAAGACAAACAGCCTGATCCTGGAATACCGCTGCTCCCAGATTTATCAGGAACGCCAGCTTTTTCCTCCCAGACGTCATCCACACAATGCAAAGGAAGTGCTTGTGTCTCAGCGTAAAAAAACAAAAGGAAAAACAAATCAGGAAGAGTTCTGATTAAAGGGCTGTGACTCTCTGACCAAGAAGTTCAGATACATGAACTAACATGAGTCTAAACTCACTGTATATAAATGTACATAGCACTGCCATGTTCTAAACAGGAAGTGAGCATGGGCACTAAGTAGTTCCATTGGAGTCTAGTTCCAAACATAGACTGTATAAAGAAGTGGACTTAGTGAGTGTGACGTCACCCACAGCATTCGGCTCCAGTCAAATGAAGCTCATCAAGGCTAACGGTTATAGCGGCGAAATTGGAGCTGAGTTCCATACTCAGAATTCCGACTGCGAGTATCATAGCAACCAAAGAGCCAATCTGGAGTGAGGCTGCTGAAGGTAACGTCCCTTCCTGCCCGCACCACTGAATTAGCTGGGAACGGGCACTTGGCAACACTGTCAAACCTGTTGCTAACACTAGCAAGAATGACCTTTGGGAAAGAAAGTGCCTGATTTGTCTGTAATTAATATTCATATCATGATATACGGACAGTATAATGGAATAAAAATACCAGGATCATGTAGAGCAAGTTAATATGAACATTTTAAGACCAAAATGATGTCAGAGAGAAGGCCCACAGTTTTTCAATGTAAAGTGAATTGAAGTCAGAAGCATGCCCATGACCGTTTCCTGTCCTGAATGCAGTAGTTAGCAGGCTTTGTCCATTCATTACAGTCTATGATCCCAATTGACTTCTATTGAAAAATCAAAAACCCCTCATTTTGATCATAAAATGTTTGTATTAACTCGCTCTACATGATGCTGGTGTTTTTATTTCCAAGATATTTTCCAAGATATGACATCAATCAACCCCGAGGTTAGCTCCTGAAACATCAATATGAGATACCACGAGTGCAAATCAAACCAAGCCATCGTGGTAATGCTAACAACAACTAGCATGCTAACAGTGCATCAGCCTTACTTCCTAGTTCACAGACAATAAAAACAATTTAGAATAAATTAGCTTTGATTAATTTGACCCTAAGAGCTGCATTAAAAATATATCTGTACTGAGGCAAATTTTAATGGCATGAAATGTAAAATGTGGCTGCATTTTAATTCAGAAAAGGTGAATATCTCTCAAAATTGACACAACAAATATTCAGTTTTAGGTCCCCCTTGTGTTCTTTGCGGCCTATGCATCTACACTAGTGTTGTCACGATAGTAAAATTTCAAACTCAATTTCAATACTTGATACTTCCAATACCACAATAATAAAAAAACTCTTTCTTTTGACAATATTCTGTATTTTCCACATTAAATGGTAGTACCTTCTTTTATATTCCCATGTGGCCTTATATCTGTGTAATCCCTCAGTCGTCCAGTAGGTTCATAGTGGTCCATGGGTGTATACTAGTCTCTGTGTCTTATATTTGTTCTGATACAGCTCAAGATCATTCTAAAGATATTCAGGAAAGGTTCATTTATGTCCTGTCAACGTATTTTTTAGTATTGATACCTGCTCAAATGAGTATGTAGTCTCAATACTATTTTTAGTATTGATGAGTATCTGATTTTCGATACCGTTGACAGCCCTTATCTACACTCTGCTTGTAGCTAAAAACATCTCTGGTACCACAGTTTGAGAATGACTGTATTAGGACATCTCTGGAACATCTCTCTTCTCCGTCTCCCTCAGGCTCCTCTCCTTTTCGGATTGGAATTGGACTGCCATTGTGTGTCCCCTCGTCAGATTGATAGCATCAGATGGGCACTGTTGGGTTTTATCAGTGTTTAATAAGTGCCGCGAGCTGCTTCCATTGACGTAACATCGAACAGAAAGAGCTCTCCAACCGCTTCCCATGACGTTTGGATCTGATGGAAGCAGGCTCCAATTAACCAAAGCTCTTCTGCTCACGGCTATCTCAGACCTGCACTATAGGCTGGAAATGAGAGCAGAGATATGGAACTCATCTGCTATGAGACGTGTATGGGAATCTGGGTTTTTATTGTGATGTAGTGTAGGGAATAATTGCTGTAGAACACATTTAAAGGAGCTGTACCTAATTTTTCCTGTCTTTAAAAATGTGAAAAAGGACCACACATTTTCCTCATTCCAAGCAGCAAGAGTTTATAAGCTCTTTTAGTAACTTTCAGAGGCCAGAGCGGAGTTTTGCCATAAATAATAATGCTAACAACAACTAGCATGCTAACAGCACACAAAAAATGGTAAACGGACACATTTTTATATAGTGCTTTTCCACCTTCAAGGCTTAAAAGCTTTACATCAAGGAACCACTCACCCATTCACACTCACATTCATACTCTAGTGTACACAGACACTGGGGGTGGGTTAAGTGTCTTGCCCTAGGTCACCACGACAGTAGGAGCTGGAAACGCACCGCCAACCTGTGGGTCAGTGGATCCGATCACTTTACCAATGATGATTATGTCAAAAGTGGAATTCAAACAGCCAACCTTCTAATCAGTGAACAAACGCTCTATCAACTGAGCTACTGTCGCCAACAATACTTCCTGTTTTGTTGCTGAAATAATTGGGGCAGTTTAAGTTCAATTTGATATATTTTTAACATAGATTTATCCAGGTGTTTTGATTTAAAACTAATTCTCATTTCAACAAAGACCTGGATAAGAGGGGGCAGCACAAAGAGATACAATACACAGCACACATTAGACGTTTAGAAGTTTAGGCTATGTCGTACACCTAGCCTGTATATAGAAGTTAACAAAGTGTCTGCTCCAGTTAAATGAAACTCATCGAAGCTAGCAGTTATACAGATGCAATAGTGAAATAAAAACCCCAGGATCATGTAGAGGGGGTTAATACAAACAATTTAAGACCAAAATGACAAGCCTGACAGCAGCAGTTACAGATAGACGTGCCAGTTTTAAAGTGATTCAGAGCCAGATTCAATGAAGCAGATGATCTCTTCCTATTTGCAACGCTAGCAGGTTAGCTATGTCCATTTATCCTATATCTATGGTCGTACTGTAGCAGTATGTAGTAGTAATAACCTGTCCCATTACAAGTCCATGTGGAGGAGGTTCACTTTTAAGATTTGCATCAAAACCAAAACAAAATAATAATGTACGGGGAACTAACATAAGTATGTGGGAGAGCTGTTCTACGGTAATTAACTGAACCGTCTTTGTTGTCACTAAAAGCCTGGATACTTCTCCTGCTTTGCTCCAGCTGAGAATGAGATGTGCTTTTCATTAAGTGTAATGTATATGAATTTGCATTGGAAGAAGCATCATAATGCAGCTCCACACTAATGAGAACCTAATGCAATTGTGCCCTCAGAGCGTCAGACGGGGGCTGGTATAACGATGTTTACCAGCTTCAGCCAACAGCCAACCATAGTTTTAATTGTGAGACACTAAATGAGTAGAACAAAATATATCTTTGTTCTCTTTGTACGGCCATGTGGTGTTTGAGTGACAGTATACTTCTGTAATGAGCGTGTGCAGTTTGAATGGTGACATGAAAAAGCGAGCACTAATTAAGAGCTAATCTATTCTCCACTGGGAATTATTGTTATGTCTAAGACCAGCGCATCAGGGAGTACGTTACAGAGACGAGATCTGATTGGATGAGAGCCAGCACACTGTATCTCTACGGCGAGAGTAAATCGATTTAGAGATCAACACATTAACGTTAAAGGCGCTGTACCCGATTCAGGTCAAAATACAACCGCCATGTCCTGTCTGCGTCTAATTACAAAGTGTTTTAATGTTCGATAATCAGGAAGAACGCGCGTGCTAGTTGCTGTTAGTACCGGATTTGAACTTATTCCTTATTTTATTTGTAAAGGGACAGCACATATTAATGAACGTGTAAAAATGTAAAGATTATAGACAACGTGGGTAATTTCCATCTTCAGTCCTCGGCAGGTTGATGTTAAACAGTTTACACAACAGAGAAAAGAACAGCGACAGTAACACAAAAGCAAATGTAACACACCAGCACACTATGCACACAACACAATCTCTGTACATACAATTATACAGCAGTTCATTTGAAGTTAGTTAAAAGTTAAACCAACAGCAACAAAATAGAAACATGTCATTTAGTTTTACATGGAGACGTATTTGCAGCCAGTGTTGAGAGCTCTCGTGTATGAGCAGGCAGTGTGTTCCACGTCTGACCTGCTCGATAAGGAACAGAGAGTAAATCTTTCAAAAACATGGTCCAAAATTATTCCTCACTCACCTTATACATTCAGAGCATCCTCATTATTTTTTACCACCATGAGTTTATAAGCTTTTCACATGTTTAAGAGGCCAGAGTGGAGTTTTGCTGTCACTGTAAATCTAACAACAACATGCTAATGCACAGCACACAGTGGGAATATTTTGACCTCAAGACCTGCTTAAAATGTATATCTGTACTGGGGACAGATTTAGCTCAAATATATGGGGAAAAAATCAGGTACAAGCCCATTAATTATTCAGCCATTACAGAGATTAATCAATACTCCTGTCCTCAGTTTAATTGAAACACATATGATTAAAATAACCATAAAGCCAACTCAGGACCCCCACTGTAGACCCCCACTGTGGACCGACAACTCTGCGGAAAATTTCATTCATTTTTCTCATAGACTTAATGAAAATAAATGACATTAAAAGTTTAAAAGTTGCTCGGGGATAATCAGCTACGTGGATGACACAAGACCTATAATTTTATTTCAAATTGGTTTCTGAACTTTATAATCCCCAAAGTTATTAAAGCATTTAGCAGAATCTTATGTTTCAAATGTGCTTTTTGGACTTACCAACAACTGAATTATGGATCCTTGACAACTTTGAACTCTTAATATTTGAATTTTTTTTAAAGTCTATGGGAAAAATTAATAGAAAATGTCCTTTCAGAACCTGAGCGAGCATCACTGTTGGCCCCCATAGTTTACTGAATGATAAGACCTGATTTGACTAAAATAAACCGTTGTTCAACATAAAATCAATTAAATACAGTGCCATCATTTGTCAGTTATATTTTAAGATCATCTTGTAAGGCCCAGGAACCATTGCTCCAACTCAAAAAATAAATAAGAAACAATAAGAGATTCCCATTTTGTAAACCCGGCTATCTGTGGCCTGTTTTATTTGGCAGACGATCTTGTATGGTTGTTTTATCATCTCTGTGGCTTTCTCTGTGTTAAGTTCATGGTTCTGCCGCCCACACAGCTGTAAATGAGAAGCAGATGACAACATGATGCACAAACATGGCTGAACATCATGGCAAAAAATAGATCCCGTCGCCATGGCCCGTCTCTTTGTCTAATGGAGCAGGAGACGTCATGCAGTTTTGTCTGACACAAGTTTGAACATTGGAGCCCGTGGCATTTTACAGGAAAAAAAACAACACATTTGTGGAGGTGTTTACAGTCACGGGCTGAGGATAGTTTGTGATTTATGGTTTTACTATTTCCACCCTAGTCCTTGTTTACCTTCATTTGTAGCTAAATCTGTGTTATGTTGTATAGTCAGAACTTCCCTGAGGCAGATCACCAATCACTAACTCGGATCGAAACCGCAATATCAATGATCAGAATTAGTTTATTCTGCACAAAAACGTCTAACCCTGTAGTTTAGATCTGTACAAACATGTTCTGAAATGTGATTCTTGTGTTACTTTGTCAGTTCAAATTTCAGTCTTTTTGTCAGTTCTTCTTAATGTGTTTCAAATGTGAACTTTAAACAGAATCATTTTATTAAAAACATAAATTGCAAATCTAATCATTATGCATTCCAGAAAAATCACAGTGATATATTTCCATACATCCATACATAGAGAAATAGGGTCCAGTGCTTTGCCCAAGAACACAATGGCAATATGCATTACCTGGTCCACAAACGTAATTGGTTTAAAGCTCAAATTTATTTAAAATGGTGTCATGCTGTTAAAGGTGTACTACGTAACTTTTCTGGTGGAGGGTTCTGCACCTGCTTTACCATGAATATTCCAGAGAATGGCATTAAACTGATCTATATCCATGGAGACAAGTAGGTGACAACTCCATACCAGCGCGCAGGTCAGATCTATGGAAAGGTGGGTCTGCTCATATTGAAAATGCATTTTTCATTGTGTTTTAAGCTATTCGAACACATGAAGTGAGATGGATAAAGATGGGTTTAATGCCATACTGTAGAACATTCTTGACAAACCAATAACATCTCCATGGAGACGACCATCAGAGGTTACATTGTGTTTCTTTAAAATCCTCTTTAACTTTCCCACAGACTTTGGCTATTAAGATACTCCAGTGTTAACCAGGTCTGTGGAGAGGAGAGCCTTTTTAATGTGTTTTACAGGTCAGATCTGTGGAGAGGAGGGTCTGCTCATAGTGAGAATGCATTTTTCATTGTGTTATAAGCCATTCAAACACATGTAATCAAATTAATGTAACATAGGTTTAATGCCGTACTGTAGAACATTGTTGGCAAAACAATAACATCTCCATGGAGACAACCATCAGAAGTTACATAGTGCGCCTTTAAAATTCTGTTCCCTATACACTTGGCTGTTAAGATACTTCCAACAGGACAGTGATCAGAGCAGAGTACATGTTATATTTTACACACTCGTACGGTTGACCCTCCTCACCCTCTCTCAACATGTCTTCTCCCAATTAGGCTCCAAGTTCCATCCCTCCTCTCCTCCATCCTCCTCTCCTCCATCCTCCTCTCTTCCACCCTCCTCCATCCTCCACCCTCCTCCACTTGATGTGCGATAGTCGGGATTGGAAACAGATTCTGCCCCTCCGTAGCTTTAATTACTCTGGCAGAGACACACTTATCAGATGAGGAGCCTCGCCTGAGTCCCATGCTCCAGCTCGAGGTGTCGTCGGTGGGGTTGTGTAGGAGGAGGGTGGTCTGGAGCTCCAGTGACAGTGAGATGTATTATTGTTCTGACTGTGGAGAGAAGGTACATGGAGCAGAGTTCACCTTTATCTTCAGGTTAAACTTTCTATATCTGTCCCCAGCCAGGGCATCAGGGCATTTAGAAGAATAGGGACATCGTGTATGGCAGTTTGCATAATGACTTCTGTAGATATACTTTTGTACGGGTCTATTGTTTTGTCTATCATACAAATCCACAGCTCCTTATACCAGGTTTGCTGTCAAAATAATAAATAGGCTGTCTGAGTGAACACAAGCATAGTTTAAAAACATGTATTTGAACCTGGACTCCTTCAAACAAACTGTTTTATGAATAGGAAATGCCCTACACTCCTATCAGGCATATTTATTCGCAAATATTATTCGGTCCACAGTAAAAAAAAAAAAGAACAAAAAATATATACACATAAAAAGTCTTTATTCATTAACAGATTAAATAAACATTCCCTCACGGCTGTTGCACATATGGACAATTTTAAGACTAGACAAGTTTATTTGTATAGCACAGCTCGTACACAAAGTAATTCAAAGCACTTTACAGAATAAGAAAAACATTAAAAATGCTAAATAAACTATTCAAAACATAAATTATCATCATAAAATGAACATTAAAAGAGAGGAGGCAGAATAAAACCCTTTCAGTCATATGCACAGCTGAACAGAACCATTTTAAGCCTGGATTTAAGACTTGAGATTTTAACTAACACTCCAGCTTCATTTTATTTAAGATACACAGACTCTAGAACATTCCACTGTAATTCTCCTCCTACATTCTTCCAAGATGCACATTTGCACATTTGGTGTTTTTAGATGTTTTTAGATCACCTCATCACCTTATTCACCACCTTGTTCAACACAAAAAGGTTTATAATCTGAACCTATATGTAGATGTAGGACTGTCACATTTACACATTTTCAAGTTTGATATATCACCGAAGTAAATATAGACGATAAATGATAGTATTAAAACTCATTTATGCCACTGACACAAAAACCCAACATCAGATTTAAACCACAAAACTATTCTAAATCTACAATATTGTTAAAAATCATGAGTTGCAATAAATAAACAGCAGAATGAAACACTTTAGTTGTTAGTTTGTGTCTGTAATGAGTCATCGACTATACAGTCTCATACTCATTACAGACAGAAGGGGACGAAGGGAGTGGGCACTTAGCAACGCTGTCAATCAAACCTGTTGCATACATAACGTGACAGCTAGCAGGTTAGCTATGTCCAGTCTCTGATATTGACCCCCAAAAATATTGTTCCTACTTTCATATATGGAGAGAAGTGGATACAGTGTATTACTCTGACTTATATGCAGACGACACTTGTCCCAGTGACTTGCCTCATTCTGTCCTCTCACTTTTCTTTTATCCATTATTCATATCAAATTGCTTTTGTTCACTTTGGTAATAATGCAAATGCAAAGGTTTCACTAAACAAAAGAAACTCTTGAGTTCAGATGGCCAGTTTTGACCTATAACCCCATATCCATCTTGAATTCTACTGTTTGTACTGTCCAGTCGTTTGCCGTGTTTTGCGTTGTCGTCTTTTTAACCTGTGCATATGGTGTAGTTGATTTCACATGCTGTGCTTGTTGTGTGGTTGGCCCATCATTTATTTATGGAGTGGAGTTTATGCATACAGTGACACAAAAGGGTGAAAGGAAAGGCATTTTCCACATGACGAGGTGCGTCGGCGTAAATAATTCAAACTTATGTGTTATTGTAAATGTTTAACCAATGCAGATGACAAAAGTAGCTTGTAAATGGGAACACAAAAGAACAGAGGTGCTAAGAATGTTTTTAAAGGGCCAGTACCTGATTTTAAATCATTTATTTTACACCTACCTGACTCTCGTGAGCTTTAATGTTATAATGACATGGTGCAATATCACAGCAGCAGAAAGGACTAAGTGGACGGGCCTAAAAATTCAAAATGAAACATGTTCGTGACTCATGGGTTGAAATCAGGTATTGGCACTTTAAGTTCTGTATTCAGTAGAGTTAATAAGGGGCACATTGCCTGAAGCACGTTTATAGATAACTGAAGCCGTTATATTGACAAAAGTCATATCGTTCACTGGTTGAAAAGGTCACTCAGGTCTAATACTCATAATAGTTATACATTTACCTGTCTTTAGTGCTGCAGTGTTCAAAGCAACCACTCAAAACCATGACAGGACCCATATGTGTTTGCAATAGGCCCACAGCTGATTTGAATCAGTAATGCAGTTTGAGGAGCACAGTTTAAGTTTAAGCTAATTGTCGCCAATGACTCAAAGAAACCTAGAATATTTGTTTATTTATTTATTGTTATTATTATTTATTTATTTTTATTTTATTTTATTTACAATTTTAGCATTTTTAATATTTATAATTTTTGCATTTGCCCCATCCCTATCAGAAGCAGTGAGGACCCATCTCCAGATCTTGAGCTGGGTTTGGTCAGAAGTGCTTTAGCTGGAGGATTGCTGTGCATTTTCAGTGTTGCGTGGACTGCATTTGACCTAACTTTGAAGGGATGGGTCAAATACAGAGGGCAGATTTATGAGGAAATAGAATTAACTTTACTTAAGCCTAACATGAGTCTATTATTAAAGTTTAGTATTGCTTAGTGTCATTCTTGGACTTTCAGACTTGATTTTTCTATTGTAACCTTTATATATTTCAGGGTTTTTGTCCTCTGCATTTGTTTGGTGAGTTTGGTGAGGACTGCCTTAGCTGGAAGATTGTTGTGCATTTTCAGTGTTGCGTGGCCTGCATTTGACCCAACATTGGAGTGATGGGTCAAATGCAGAGGGCAGACTTCTCTATGGGGAAAATAGAATTGCCTTTACTTAAGCGTGACTTTAGTAGTGGTCTATTGTTAGAGTTTAGAATTTTCAGTTGCGTAACTTCCTGCGGGGCATCTGATGTAATATCGGGCTGTATTAAAATACTTGAATTGAATTGTCCATTGTTTCTGGGTCAAATCTGCAGCTGGTACTAAAGGATGTTACAGCGTTTGGAAAGTATGTGAAATAGTATAAAGGAGATGTGATATGAGCTCAAAGTCCAAGTT
Organism: Periophthalmus magnuspinnatus; assembly: GCF_009829125.3. NCBI lineage: Eukaryota > Metazoa > Chordata > Actinopteri > Gobiiformes > Gobiidae > Periophthalmus > Periophthalmus magnuspinnatus. The sequence goes on along the minus strand of NC_047139.1, from coordinate 17,615,338 downwards.
CATATTGGAACAAGATTAATGTATAAATGTATAAATAAAGATAAACGCTGCAGCTGTGAAAACAATAATAATGAGCTTATATAGACATAGTATATTTCTAATTATAAAGTTTATTTAATTATAACAAAAGAGGTCATTTACACCACACACTGTTCTCTGCTTTTACGCTGGACTGCTCTAGACACTTGTTTATTTCAGGTCTGTATCTAGTTGCTTCTAATGTAATGAGAAGTTAATGAGGATTCAGAATGTGGTTTAAATGACACTGTAAACTGTGAGGAGGAGGTGGCCTTATGAAAATATAATTAGTCGAGCTTCACCGACTGAAGGTTTAAACAAGACTAAAACACATTAAAGGAACAACACACAATCTTTATTCTGTTATTTCCCACAGATTCTGAGCAAGAGGCCAAACACATGTTTTTTGCATGATTAGCCGCTGAACGTTTCCATTGACCTGTTTGTAATGAAGTGGGTAAAACCTTTTAAAGCCAATCTGGTAGTATTTTAGTGCATAATACTAACAGTAGCACACAATACATACTGGATTTCTCTTGCTTCTCAACTGCAAATGTATTCAGCTTACTTTTAGCATTCTGGCTTTTACGTCCATGCATTTGTTTCCAGTAGGTTAGACTACTGTAACGTCCTGCTCGCTGGTCTCTCCAAACCAGTGTTAAGACAGCTGCAGTACATCCAGAACTCTGCTGCTTGGGTCCTGACTAGAACCAGGAAGTACTTCACACATGCATCCTGTGCTCAGGTCTCTGCACTGGCTCCTGTGGCTCAGAGAATAGACTTTAAAGCAGCTCTGCTTGTGAACAAGTCTCTCCATGGACCAGGACCAAAGTACATCTCCCACGTGTTGGTGAAATATGAGCCATCTAACACTCTGAGGACTTCAGGATCCCACCCTTGTCTGTAGTTCTGATTAGTTAGTTTAGTTCTGGTTTAGTTCTGGCTTACTCCTGGTTAGTCCCGACCTCCTGCTGGTGTGGAGAGTTGGGACTAAACATGGGGAATCAGTGTTTCAGTTTTCTGCAGCTAAAGCCTAGAACAGTCTTCCTGAAGATGTGACACAGGCCTCGACTTTGACAATGTTTAAATCCAGGCTCAAAACAGTTCTGTTTAGCTGTGCATATGACTGAAAAAGTTTTTATTCTGCACTCTTCTGTTTTAATGTTCATTTTATTTTTCATGTTTTATTTATGCTTTGATTTGGTGTATTGTGCTTTTAATGTCTTTCATATTCTATAAAGCACTTTGAATTACTTTATGTATGAATTGTGCTATACAAATAAACTTGCCTATCTGTATAGCTATAGCTGGGGTGACCAGATGTCCCTATTGACCTGGGACAGTCCCAGTTTTATATAAGAAATGTTTTACACTTATTCAGAAGTGAGTTGAGAATGGGTGAAATCCTTAATAATGTTCTTAATTACTTGTTCTTTCACAGGTTTATTATTAACAACTGCCCCAATCTGGAGTGTCCCAGTGTTTTATTTTGAAAATCCAGTCACCCTAGCTATAACACCTAGAATATCACCTCTTAAACGACTCTGACTAGTCAAACAGAAGCTACCATAAGCCAGTTGCCATTACCAATTGCTAATATACTGTAAAAACTACACACAGATCCATGCTAATTGCTAATACACTTTACACAAATTACATTAGGCTACATTGTTTTGATTCTGTATTTAATATTCAGTTTATATATGCACTGCGTTGACACCAGATGTTGGAACAGAAAATAGACTACTCAAGAAGTTGCTAATGCTCCATACTTAGGCACTGACATAACACACATCCACTTGTTCAGTTTCAGTTGAACCAGCAAACCATGTTTCAGCTTGACCTCCAGATTCATCTGTCCTGCAGTGACACATGTGAAATATGATCTGTAAGGTTAGTGTCATGTCATCTCCTCTCATACACTCAGTCTTATCACTCAGCTCTGGAGCCGGGTCCCGTGGGGTGGATCCACTCTTTATCTGGATGTAAAGCCCGGCATCAGCACCCCGCCTGGCCCCAGCGGAGCCCCCTCCTCTGGGACCAGAGTGTTCAGATGGGCCCGATACGGCTATCTGTCTCCGAGCCGGCCTTTAATCACTCCAGTGCTGCTGTCACCGTCCCACTGGCTTCAACTATAAATCACCACATGGAGTATATATGTGAAAATCACTTGTACCATTATTGTTATAGTGACTACAGGAGTCACAATAGAATAAACATAAGAGTTACATAAGCAAACATGGAGCAAAAAGTGTTGTCACGGTACTAACACTTAAAGATAATGTAATTGGCCGACCCGCCCCTGTTGTATTGTCACATATCAGTGGTTAGGTGGGGTCAGCCGTTCGGGTTAGGTGAGTTTGAGGAGAGTCACAACCAGGGAAGAACCGATATGGATGTTTTTGATCCGATACCTATATTCAATATATGCTGAGTCCACAGCAAAGGGCCTCACATTTATCCTAAGTTGAAGTAAAGATCACAAATTAACTTTTCACTTTTGTAAAATAATAAAATGTATTTATCTAGGATATAAAATCATGTTTTACACATTTAGTCTTATAACTCTCTTCTGTTTCCATTGTTGAATACTGATATTGACAAATCTGTATCGATACTAGAAATGGAGCTGTAGACTTTATAAAGAAGTGGACTAAGTGAGTGTGACATAACTCATAGAATTCAGTCCAGTCAAATAACACTCATCGAGCGTTTCCATATTTGCAATTCTGACCACGAGTATCCGGAGTAAGGATACTGAAGGTAACGTCCCTTCTTGTCTGGACTATTGGTTTAGCAAGAAGCGGGCGCTTAGCAACACTGTCAAGCAAACCTGTTGCTAACGCTAGCGGGAGCGGCCTCAGCCAAAGATTTGTCTGTTATTAATGTTCATATGTTGATTTACGGACACAAAAGCCAAATAAAAACAAACAAAACACCAGGATCATGTAGTGTGGGTTAAGACCAAAATGATGAACCTGACAGCAGAGAGAGGGGCCAGTTTTTCAGTGTGAAGTGAATTGGAGCCAGAGTGTAAGGACTAGGAAGTGCGCCCATGCTCGCTTTCTATTTGAATTGTGGCGGCTAGCAGGTTAGTTTTGTCCATTCATATGTACAGTCTACGATTCCTAGTAACAACCCTCAGGACAAAAGATCCTGCAGCATCATATCCAGCCTGCAGGGGGAGCCAGGTGAAAGCTCTATAAGCCTCACTCTTACTCTACTCTCCATGGTTACTTCACATTTGATCGTCTCATTAAATTTTTCTTTAGGAGTTAGCAGTGCAGGTTAGCAGGAAGCGTCTGACCCACTCCACCCAGATATCAGCTTGAAAGAGTCCAATGAACAGCATGTATTTCAAAGGCTGGGTCTGTAAACAGCCCCAAACCAAGTGTTTCCTGTCATTTGGCGAATTCCACAAACACAAACCACTGATTAGTAAGAATCCGGATGTGAGTGTCTTTAAGAAGTGAACGATGGCAACGGTCACTCTTCAAGGGCCATTTTGAACTTAGACTATGAATTATGTATTACGGAGCAGGTTCTAACCGACCACCGCTCCAAAATAAAAACACAACTAAGGTGTATTTGAAGTCAGTAAAATAAGGAGGAAGCAACAATAGGCCTGCTAATGAGAACAACAGTACTGTCACCGTAATACTGAAAATTGTGTCTACATTATAGTGGGTGTAAATCATAGACTGTATAAATAAATGGATATGGCCAACCTGCTAACCGCCATGTTCCAAATAGGAAGTGATCGTGGGTGCTTCCGGCTCCATCGACTCCAATTCACTGTACATTGAAAAACTGTGGCCCCTCTCTCTTTAATTGCTGCTGTCAGACTTCATTTTGGTCATTCATCAGACGTCATTTTGGTCTTGAAGTGTTCGTTTTTACCCACCCTCTTTGTGATCCTGTGTTTTTGTTTTTTTTACTATTGTATCCATAAATGAAGATATGAACATTAATAACAGATAAATCAGACACCGTCTTTCCCCGAGGTCGCTCACGCTGGCATTAGCAACAAGTTTGATTGACAGCGTTGCTAAACTGGTAAACCAGTGGTGTGGGCGGGAAGGGGCGTTTCCTTCAACAGCCTCACTCTGGATTGGCTCTTTGGTTGCTATGATGCTTGTTGTTGGAACTCGGCTCCAAATTGGCCTTTGGCCTCAATGCTCAAGCTGCTTCAAGCCACAATAAAGATACTACGTTTGAATTAATTGAAAAAACATCTATATATATATATATATATATATATATATATATATACACACACATATATATATATATACACACATATATATATGCCAAATTATAATAATAATTTGGCATATCGCACACCCCTATGTCCGATACTGAAATGTAGATCTATTATATTAACAAATGAACATGACCAGAGGGATGTCATTTATAACAACCCTGTCCCAAACCTAATTTAGACAGTAAGGACTCCATCTTTTCCACTGTGGCAGTCTCATATCTGAGGCCTGTTCTTTATATGCTCTGTGAGTGATGGCTCTGTGGGCAGAGACCGGGGACAGAATGAGCTCAGCAGAGTCTCACCACAGCTAATGGGGAATTTGACTAAATCCACCTCAGCAAGGGCTTCCTTGTTTAGCTACACTATGCTACACTCATGTTTGTGTATGCTAACAGGAGCGCAGTTATGATATTCTGGACTGGAGCAAGAAGAGGTGCTTATACAGGTATTTGGTTAGCGTGGACCTGATGAGACACTTGATATAATTTGAAAATGGAGGTGTCGAATGAGAAAGATGAGATGTGTTTTAGTGTTATGTTACAGTTGAGGACTATGGGAAACCCCATACTGTTTTTCTAATGCAATAGTAATAGTAATAGTAATTACTATGATCTTAATTCAGTTTAATCTTTATTAATAACAAAGAATATCAGGTTCATAGGGAATAATAAAAAAAATAAAAACACATTGCACGTTATATTGGATAGAGACACAAACGCCAATGTGTCCAGGGTCAGAGGTGAATCTGACGGAGCCTCTCACAGGACACACTAGAGCTTCAGTGATTATTCAAAGTCATGGCTCTGCACATAGACTATAAATAAAATAAATGCAATATTACTTTTAATAATATTCTCAAAGACTTATCATAAGCCACCGCCAAACTCACATCTTAACAATTGGAAATATTCTTATCCTGGAGCAAACGTAGCAGCCCATTTTTAGCATTGAATTTAAAATAACAGACTGATCTGTCTTTATTTCTTCTACAGTGGATATCAGTCTGGTCACCTCTCCCCCTGCCATGTCTCGAGTCAGAAAACAGATTTTAATTTTTTTTTTTTCAGTGGCACATGTGAAATGAAGGAGCTCATTGGTCAGCAGTTGTTTTGAATAAAATCACATTTCTCTTACCTCATTTTGGTGATTGGCTAATCCACTTGTCAATCAATTGGAGAGCTTCAACAGTGACCGGACTCACATCGTTGTAAAGTATTGGAGAAGTGTGTGTTCTGGATCACACAATGTCTAAATATATAGGTTTATATAATTGTATTCAGTTGGTGCACGATGCTTTTTTTCTCTTGTATTAGCATTAGTGTTAGCGTTAGTCTTAGCATTAGTATTGGTGTTTAAAAGCTTGTGTTGCCCTTGTACACATTTGTAGTTGTAGTAGTATGTGTGGCTGCTGTAAATGTTTTTTTTATTTTATATCTGAACAAAATTCTGACTTTACAGAATTTTCAAACTAGTATATTCAACTTTTTACAGTGCCATAACTTTTCCAGGTTGCCGTTATGGACCAGTGTGACAATAATTCCCTGGATGTCGACAGGACGCGTGGGCGATTTCTGGATTGGGATCTCTCCTCCTCCACTCGTTCATCAGTGTGTTTCTATCAGGGACTCTTGTGTTTTTCTGTTTTGTGTTGTACAAACGGGGATGGGAGGGGTTGGCCCGACTCAGCTCTGAATGGACCAGATCACGAGGAGCATTTCATTCATCCAGACTAATGAGAAGATTTAGAGTCACTTTCACAAATGAAACGTCCCACTGGGAAAGGAGCGAACTCAGAACTGCAACCTCAGGACCAAATCTCTTATTATGAAACGCTTGTCACTGAGTCTCTAAGAAGCTCACTTTATTTATAACCAGTGGAGATTTGGGACGTTCAAAATCAGCAGGTTACACTGTAAAACTTATCTGTAGAGAAAGAAAGGAGCCATCTGAGTTTTTAGGAAATGTTTAGAAATGTTTTCAGTTAAATGAGCAAAAATGGTCAAACCTCTTTATTACATGTTAATTTTACATGCGTCTGAGGCGACAGTGGGTCAGTGGTGAGCGCAGTGGATCCAAGGTCAGAGGATCAATTTCCACTCGGACCAAGTTCCTTGTGTGCGTGTGACTGTTGGTGGTGATTGGAGGGGTTGATGGCTCAGATTGGCAGCCTCGCTTCCGTCAGTCTGTCTCAGGGCAGCTGTGACAACAATAGCAGCTTACCACTAAGTATGGAGTGAATGAAACGTGATGCACTTTACAGGCCTGTCAAAGCCTCTACACTGTATTGCAAGTGTAAGACAACATTATTATTATTGGTAGTAGTAGTAGCAGCAGCATCATTCCGTGTTGTATTATTTATATTAGTTACATTGTTTGTTACATTAAGACATATTTTTGTTGTGCGTGTTTGAGCACAAGGTTAGCGTGTTTGAGCACAAGGTTAGCGTGTTTGAGCACAAGGTTAGCGTGTTTGAGCACAAGGTTAGCGTGTTTTAGCACAAGGTTAGCGTGTTTGAGCACAAGGTTAGCGTGTTTATGCAGGAGCTGCTCAGTTCCCTGTGTACAGTATGTTCCCAGTGTAACCCTCTGTATTAATGTATGTATCTGAGTTGATTTTACTAGTTGAGTTTTACAGTGCACTCTTTGTCTTTGATCATTTTTTTCGCTCATAGTTAAACCTAATTTACTTCTTTCTGAACAGAAGAGCAGAGTGAGCTGCCTCCAGCCTCAGCTCCAGAATGACTCACTGCGTTTGTGTTTAAGCCTCTTTCCGTCTTCTCTGCACGTGCTCTGATCCGGATGTCCCCACGTGGATACATCAGTCAGGACCAGCGCCCCCTGGTGCTACCACTTTAGTACAACTTAGTCTGGCATCTACAGTCACTACAAATCATATAAAAATAGTGGGTGCAGGGACTTTACTGGTGCACTCTGACGTTATCTGAATGAGTCTCTTTACAGTGGGACTAAACACCCAAACTCCGCCCACAACTACATTTCAAATAGAGCTGCTAAACTGTCTGGAGGACTAAAAGGAAGAGTGAGGGGGAGGAGGGGTGGGATCTGGAGGGCTAAAGGGGAGAGTGAGTTTGTGATCACAAACATCTGGCTGTAATCAGGGCAGTCTTGGGTGATGTCACCAGCTACTTAAGATTGCAGAGGTCACTGGGGGCAGCGCACACTCATATTTACACATTTTTGACCAGAAAGTCGCAAATTTAGGAGGAGCAGTAGATGTACACAGTTTAGCAGTGAAAAAATGTATTTAGTTTAGCTCATCTTTAAGTTATATTGACTTCAGGAGTATAGACTAAAAGATTACTGCAGTACTCTCAAATAAAATAAATATAATCATATACTGTCGAATAAGGTCGGATATTAATTAAAGGGCAGCCTACAGATGGCCTATACACGAATCAGCCTGTTCTATAGAGACATGAACACACCTACACTTTAAAGTCTGTTCCTGTCCACAGGGAGTTCAGTGGGTCAGACTATTCTCCATCTTTGTCCTACATCCACCTACTCCACCCACCACAGTATATGTGGAGAAGGGTCCCAGGACGCAGGGGGGGAGGTGACCTGAGCGGTCCTGAGAGTGGAGCCTGTTTGAACCTGTGATATTTAGCTCTGAATATTTATAATGGTGCTGTCTATTTTGAGTTACATCATCAACACTATGGCCTTTTTCGGAAGAAGTACTCAGTTTTGTTACTCAAGTAAAAGTACAGATACTGAATCAAAAAAAATACTCAAGTAATAGTATCACATGAAAAAATCTACTTAAGTAAAAGTATTAAAGTACCTCTTTAAAAAGTACTTAGAATAAAAAGTAAAAGCACTTCACACAGATTTTGATAAAGATTTTAGCTGAATTTTTCAACAGAAACAACTGAATCAATATTTTTTCTGTATTATGTCATTTTGTTTGCTCAAATTATGAACGAATAAACCATGAATGAAATTAATGAAAAATAAACCATCAGCCCTCAAGATTCCTGCTCTCAAATGTAATGAAGTAAAAGTAAAAAGTATCCACTAAAAATTGCAATACTTCACTATTTTTACTTTATGTTCCCCCACTGTGTTTTCTGTTATATTCCATTGTCTGTTTGTACCATCGTCTTGGCCAAAAACATGAAAAAATCTAAAAACAGATAAATGACCTCAGTGGATTTTTCCTGACTGACTAAATGTTGTAAAGTCTTAAAATGTGTGGGTTTTTTTTTCTTTTTTTCATTTTGATACAAATTAATGGTCTACCTGATTCCCCTCCAGGGATTTGAGCAAAATTGCTGCTATTGCATAAGCAGCTCTCAAGGTCGAAATAACCCCACTGTGTACTGTCTGCATCTAATTATAAAGCATTTTTTTGTCTGTTAATCAGGAAGTCTATTAGCATGCTAGTTGTTTACTGTCATAGCAAAACTCCTCAGTGAAAGTTGTAAAAAGCACTTCACAATTTTAAGACATTGTGGTTAAAGAGACACATATTTCAGCTGCTTTGTGGAATTAAGTAAAGCCGTTTCTGTAAACTGTGAATTAAATGATGTTTTAGAAGACAGCGGACGCTCAGAAGTGTAAATATAACAAACTGGTTTGGAGATGGGAATGAGATTTATTCATGAGTTAACCTTTCACCTTTGTTGACAATTATTCTGAATTCATGTTTATGATTGTGCTATTAAAATGTCCTGACATTCTGGTAGAGTTGTCAAAAGTATTTAAAATGACATACTCAACTAGATTTTGGCAGGTATTGACACTAAAAAAGTCCCATTGACAGGATAAAAGTGAACCTTTCCTGAATATCTTTAGAATGATCTTGAGCTGTAACAGAAAAAGTATAAGACACATAGACTAGTACACGCTCATGGACCACTATGAACCTACTGGACGACTGAGGGATTACACAGATATAACAAGACATCAAATATATGATGCAGATACATGGAATTATGTCATAAAGAAAAACGTTAAATAACTCTACTAAATATATATAATTTTTTGTATTTTATATTTAAATAAAGTTTCCACCATTTGCTTTGTCATAAAATATTTAGTGTTTTTTTGTTTGTGTGTTTTGTTTTTTTTTTTCCCAACATAATTCCATAAACTTACTTATCTTACTTCATATATTTGATGTCTTCTGTGTGTATATATAATGTAGAAATTAGTAGAAAATAAATAAAGTTAATATAAATAGTAGTCGTAGTAGTCACCCCATTTTATTTTATTCAGTTTACAAAGTAGTTTTAAAGTAGTTTTATTTGAATGTTTTTCGGATGTTTCATATCTACAGTTCTTGGTGTTATTCAGTCTCTGTCGTTAGCCTCTCGGTCCAGTCGTATGTCGTCCTGCTGCTCTCTCGCCGCTGTGGAGCTGTGACTTTGATTGACAGATGTCTTCATTCTTCTCACTGCCCACTGACCCATGCCTCATGCTGAGCCCACTCCTTCTCCTCGTCGTACACGCTCTGCCGTCATCTTTGACATTTAGACTCTATACTATTTCATTATAACACATAAAAAAAAGCTATTTTTCTTAGCAGTTGGTATTTGTCGTTAATGTATATCTCACCTCACAACAAGCAGATCTCAAACCTGTGTGAGTCTGTGTGGGTTTGGAACGATCTAAAACAAAAATCACATTTCAGAACATGTTTGTACAGATGTAAACTACACGGTTAGACGTTTACATACAGAATAAGACGCCACGGAGACGCAGGGAGGGCATCTGACACACAGGGACATTTCAAAACATGTTTGTATAAATCTAAACTACAGGCTTTTTTTGGACCAACTGCGTCATTTTGGTTCTAGTTAATGTAAAGAAACGTAAACTCCAGATGAAGCTTTAATGACCTAAATCATCAGTATTGAATCAGGAAAGTTACATACTACACTGTTAAGAATTCTGTCTCCATGGAGATATCGTTGCTTTTCCTGGACTGTTTCACTGTAGGCTATTCAAATGGTCTATATCCAGGGATACAAGCATGTGACATCATTAAGTCAAGTCACAGGTCGGGTCTGTGGAGAGGTGACTCTGCTCACATGATATATTGTCAAGATATTTCTGATAGATACGTTTAATGCCGTACTTTATAACATTCCAGGTGACGCAATAATATTTCCACGACATGCAAACACCAGAAAAGTTACATAGTGCTCCTTGAAATGAATAACCATCTCCACGAAGATCCAAGTTTGAGATTTCAACTGTATCTGTCCTTTGCTCGTTGCAGGTTAGGAGGTATACAGTATATTTTAAGTGGGGTCAGTATTTATCTTGGGACTTTTTCTTTGCACTAGTGGGGAACTTTTTGTTATTTTTTCTGCAATATAATTCAATTTGAGCTGAAGAGGATTGAATTATGAAATGAAATGACACAAGCTGATTACTTAAGAGCTGTATTTTGCTGTTTATTGCACATTTAGAATTTTTTTGTTTTTTTTGTTTTGGTTTCTATATTATCGTTTATCGTCTATATTGACATGTCGACCTACGCAATGACTCCACTGTAGCAAGGACATGCAGCTCGTGATGTCTCCAAAACAAACCCATAAGTGACTTTACTTGACTTCAAACTTTAAAACTTGTATATGATGTATAACTGTCTCTTGCTCTTTCCCTCTAGACCAAATATTCCAGCTTTGAAATAACAGAAAAAACTGAACTTGCATCTTCTTGCATCACATTTTGGCGTTTGAAGAACTTAGCGACACTATGCTAACGACGCTAATTAGCCATACTGTCCCCGCTACAGCTGTTGTTTTGTATTCAAATCAACACACGTCAAAAATAACCCATTTAGCTAGCTGGCGTCTCCAGGGCTAGCTAGCGCAGAGTGGCGGTGAACGACTTGCATGTAAAAGACCAATGCTATTAGCTAGATTTCAATCTTTTTGCTGCTATAAGGGGCACGTCAGTCAAGCAGCGCGCACACATGGACCACTCTTGAATCCCATTAAACTTTAAACGCTCACCTGCTGCCACGGCGCCCTCTATAGACCATGTGTGAGAATAACAGTCAGCATTTTACAGTAGATGAGTTTACTTGAAAGAGGACAAGGACGGGGGGGACATCCAATCTCTACTAAAAATGTTCAAATCATGACGACAGAGTTCAAAATGAGACTACAATGAAAAAGGAATTGAAATATTATGTGTTATAAATCACTACAGGAGCATAACTACATTTAAACTCAAACATGGCAGAAGGAGGGGCTGGTCTTGAATCCATGTGAGACTCGTGAACATGTTAAGTGTGCACCCACTGAAAAACTTAGCCCCCATAACTCCTCCAACCAAAAATGTTTGACGCCGCCCATGCCAGAGTTCTAGGAGGAAACCCACCCACCCAGACACAGAGAGAACATGCAAACTTCACACAGAAAGGCCTGGGTGACCTGGGAGTTAAACCTGGAACATTCTTGCTGTGCCACGGCTCTAATCTACACCCTGTAAAAAAAAAACCCCTAAATGTACAGAAAGAACCTAAACTTCACCAAAAATGCTCCTAAAATGTAGAAACAAGAGCTAAGACCTGTATGAAGATGAGAGAAAGTAGGGATGATAGAGCGTGGGATATAAAGAGAAGCCCCCCGCTGAGCTGGTGTCACCTTGCCCCTCCAGCTAACGCTAATGCACCCATTCTTCTTTTAGCATTTAACTTCAGTTCTCATAGTGGTTAGCATTGCAAGTAGCATAGCAGGAGGTCACTGGTAGAGGTCATTGGTTGGTCAAACTGAAGCAGCTATAGAAAAAGAATTCTAATTAAAACGCATACAGTCACTCTGTTGTGGTGTGTGGAGTACATTTAGCTCTCTGCTGCCTCCCTCTGGTTCTAAAGCGACACTACACTGGTGCGCATAAGGGAAAAGCCAAATATTTATTCAAAATTTTCTGTAAATTTTGCACTGAGGATTCTGTGATGTAAATATGAATAAGAATTAATTATTTTTGATTTTAGGTTTTGTTTTAGTTTTGCAGAAAAATGTTTATTATACAGTTTATTGGTACAAAAAAAATAAAGTAAGTAAGCAAGTAAGTTTGATCATTTCAAGTAAATGTGTTTGATCATTTCTGTTGCATTTGAAGAGCATATGAGAGGTTAGAAAATGACAAGTCTGTCAGCAGCAGTTATAGAGAGAGAGGCCACAGTTTTTCAATGTGAAGTGAATTGGAGCCAAAGTGTGCCTATGATCCCACTCTTGACATAAACAAAATTGGTCGAGCGGTCAGATCCACTGGCCCACAGGTTGGCGGTGTGAATCCAGCTCCCACAGATGAATGCTGTTGTTGTGTCCTTGGGCAAGACACTTAACCCAACTTGCACCCAGTGTCTGTGTACACTGGTGTATGAATGAGTGTGTGTGAATGGGTGAGTGGTTCCTTGATGTAAAGCACTCTGAGCCTTGAAGATGGAAAGGTGCTGTATAAAAATGTGACTACTGGAGCTATATGTAAATGTGTCCCCTCTTCACTTTACTTGGTATGATGTTGCGTTCATGTTTTTGATGCTTCCCAGTCCATTTTCCCTTCTAACCTGTTCTTGTCTGTGTGTAGGTCTCTGGGCGGAGATCGTGTTGCCTCAGACCAATGTGGACGTGATCAAGGGACAGACTGCAGTTCTGCGGGCCTCGTACAAGGGCCCCCCAGGCACTGACCCCAGCACCAACACCGTCATCTGGAACTTTGTCTCAGATAACACACAGCTGGTAAGGACGAGTGTGCTCACGATGGTAAAATATCACACACACAATAGACTCAAAACTGTGATACCACGATGATAATTTAAAAAAATCTTTCTTTAGAGAGTTAAATGGTAGTACTTTCTTTTATATTTCCATGTGGCCTTATATCTGCATCTCCGCAAACCTGACTCTTGGGTCGTTTTCACACTGCCACTCGTAGGAGACTTGAGCGTGTCACAGGGACTCACTTGAAGTTCGTTGTCATGGAGATAAGTATGTTGATCAGCTGATGGCTCTCACATGGCTCATGTTGTTTGGGGAGAATGATGCCGGTGCAGCGAACAGACCTAATCTGGTGCCAGGGTCGGTCCACAGAGCACAGGAAAATGTGAAAAACGACCTTATTTAGCATGATGCAGCTCCTCCTTCTCCTTGTTTCCATAGAAATGTTGTTCCCGTGGCTATAACCTTCCACACTATGGCATAAAATGTATGAGTTAGAGTTGCAGAGAGGCACAGCTGATTTAATAAGCTTGCAACAGTCTGCCTTGTTCTGTCATGGTGCGGAGCCAAAGACATGAATGAAGAGAACAAGGCTTGGTGCTTCAAAGTGTGTAGTGTAGCTAGCTCCACACAGCTGAGGTAAAACTCCGTAAGTCTGCAGAGGGGGTCCACTGATGAAATGTTATCTGAGATTTTGCCAGCAAATCTTTTTCCAGATCAAACTGTCCTGGGGAATAGTTTTGCTCTGTTTGGATTTTTTTTATATCTTTTCAGACACCTTTTGGATAAGTTCAGGGTTTAATGTTCTGAATGGGGAGTGAAAAATTAGTGTACTCTGCATTTTTTGCCTATAAATATATAAAGTTTACTAGGAGCCTGCTTTTTGTATAAATAGTGTTTTTTGTGAGTCTGAGCCTGATCCAAAGGTTTGGTGGTTCGAATCCCCATCTCGACATAAGCATCATTGGTTGAGCAGCTAAAAACACTGACCCACAGGTTGGCGGTGTGAGTTGCATATTGGGAATTTTGACCGCAAGTATCATGGCAACCAAAGAGCCAATCTGGAGCGAGGCTGTAGCAGGTAACGCCCCTTCCTGCCCACACTGCTGGCCTAGGAACGCTCAATCAAACCTGTTGCTACGAGTGACCTGGGAGAAAGAAGGCGCCCGATTTATTGTTGTTGTTGTTATGAACGTTCATGTAATGGTCTTGATTTAAGGACAAAATAGTGAAATAGTGGATCATGTAGAGTGGGTTAATATGAACATTTTAGGTCCAAAAATGGCGAGTCTGACAGCAGCAGTTACAGACAGAGGGGCCACAGCTTTCTAATGTAAAGTGAATTGGAGCCAGAGTCGATGTAGTCATGCTCACTTCTTATTTGGAACGTGGCCACTAGCAGGTTAGCTATGTCCATTTATATATAAAACTGTCAAATCTATTGTTCCTGTTTTTTATACGAAACTCTCCCTGACTTCAGTGCATATGAGTGATTTCTGTGACCTGTTTACAGTTTGAATGAGGTTATAAATAGACAGTAGAGGCAATGTTCCTCTGTTGTACAAATGTCCAGAAAAGGCTTGAGCTTCACATTTATTATTTTCATGTAGGGATTAAAGTCTTTGACTCTTCTGACCTGAGCGAATCCTGCTCTGATCCAGCTCACACACACAGACCTCATGACCTGTCCAGACCCACAGCTCTGAACTTTGCAAACCTTATCTCAACATTATACATTTGAATTCTATTTTCATGTTTTCCATTTTTTCAACCGTCTGATGAAAAGGAAGTATCGAGCTCCTGGATGTGAATCTTAAAGGGAAGGCCATGACCCACTTAATGTCAAAGCAGCTGTTTTGAATTGACTGAACCCATGAATCACAAACAGACTTTTTACTTTATGATTTTAAGTCTAGAAATCAAAATGTGGTGATTTTGGCTTGAACTTTGAAATGAGAATTGTCACAGTTCTACAAACATTTACTATCAGGGCGTGTCTCACAAAGGTAAACATCGTTGTCATAGTTTTAGTTCAATTCAGTGTATTTTTGTAAAGTCCAAAATCCCAGCACCCATTGCCTCTTAGGGAAACAAGATCAGAAATTTAGAAAATCAACAGTGAAACAGACATTGGTCAAAAACAGACAGGATTAAACCGGGACTAAACCGGGACTAAACCGGGACTAAACCGGGACTAAACCGGGACTAAACCGGGACTAAACCGGGACTAAACTGGACAGATTAGCCAACATTCACAGAAAACAAGCAAATCCCTCCTCCTGTAGTGAGAACGTTTTTGTGAATGTCACATTTTGTGCTTATTAAAACGACATTAAAACTAAAAAGATCACATTAATCAAAAGACTAAAACTAAATCCACTCCATTTTTGTTTATTTATTTTTAACAGAAGACCAGATGAACCTCATTGGACTCTCTCTCCAATGTTTTTGATGAATGAATTTAACTATAATGTGATTAAAGGCTCATAAACACCTACCATTAAATTGTTTTGTAGCTCTTGTTGAAGTTTTTATTGTTGGTCCATAAGAATCAGGCCTGGAGACAATTGAACATCAAACTATATTGGCATTGCAATCAAACTGAAGGAAGTGAATCAGAACATTAAACAAGATATCTAGATTAGAGGGTTTTTTTTGGCCAATGTAATATTTTTCCTGATTAAAACAAGACTAAAACTAAAAATAATTATTTGCCACAATCTTGACTAAATGAACATTGGAAACCAGTGTGAAACCAGCCATAGAAAGAGCAGATTAAAGCATCATTTAAACATGTGTGAATGAAACAAATCAACCCCAGTTATGTCTTTGGTGAATGAAAGTGTGGTCATAAAATAATATAACACCTCCCCTTTTATTCTCTTTGTGCACATCATTTCATTCACAGGGGACTCTGTGAATGTTGGCTTATTTGATGTATACTGTCCTTTTTGAAATAAAACTATACACATCTATATAAATAAATGGTTGAAGGCTCTTAAACCTCCCCTTTAATGTATATTTGTGTTGTGTTTGTGTGCAGATCATCTCCTACACGAAGAACTCGGTGAACGTGGGCAGTTCTCAGTTCACAGACCGAGTGGGCTTCACTGACCCAAACCCAGTGTCCAACATCTCTCTTTACATAAACAACACTCAGGAGTCGGACTCGGGAAAGTACCTGTGTCAGGTGATCTTTACCCAGAGCCCCGGCTTCACCGCTCAACTCAGCCTTGATGTTAAAGGTACGGCAATGTGGAAGCGCTCAGTTTAATGTCACCTTTGTCTAATCTAATGTCTAATCATTATTATATTACTTGGCCTGTGTTTAATAAAGAAAAGGGAGGCACCAATCCAGGTTTTTCAGTTCTGACACCGATAATGATACTTTGGCTTTAAGTATCTGCTGATACTCTATATCGACTGATACCAGGACAGAGACTGGAAATATTTATCTCCTTTAAACCAGAGTCTGTCAATCTGCTGCTAACGCTAGCGGGAGCAGCCTCGTGGGAAAAAAGCGCCTGATTTGTTACTGTTGTTGTTATCACTGTTCACCTAATGTTCTTGATTTATGGACACAATAGCGAAATAAAAATCCCAGGATCATGTAGAGTGGGTTAATATGAACATTTGAACTAACCCTCTTTCTGATTGGATCATAGTCTTCAACCAAAACACCAAATTATAACATAAATCATGTTTGTGTAAATAAGACTACATTCACATTAATGTTTTTACTGATAATATAGATGCACTCAGACAGGTCATGTTTAGGAAATTTGAAATGAAAGGTTAAAAAAACTCCCTCACCCTTGGTTCACTTTTCTTCACACAACGTTTCGGTCCCTCTGACCTTCCTCAGGTAATAAAATTCTTACTCAGCCTTTAATTCCTTCTAAAATGTTCAAGTTCAACAGTTGTGGTTTATTTTTAGAGAGTTGTTGAAACTAAAGTATAGTCCTTGTATAGTGAACACAAAACATTTTTAAAATACATCCGTACTGTATGTTGTGAGCCAGTACTGCATACATAAGTCCTGATGATATCCCGCTGTGTTCCTTCAGTCCCTCCCGCTGTTCCAAAGTGTTCCATGTCCGGTAAACCTGTGGCTAAAGGGAACGTGACGCTGAGCTGTACGTCCAGTGCTGGGAAGCCCATCCCTGTTTACAAGTGGAAGAAGACCAGCCCTGTGTCCGAGGTCTTCTTCAGTCCTATGCTCGGTCAGTCAAGTCATAGTGAATACACTCTGCATACTCTGTGGGAATGTTCTGTTTATTTCTATTTCACATTTATAACAACTTTATCTGACAATAGAGCTTCGCATAAGTCAACACAAAACACATATACAGATAACATGATACAAACCAGGCCAGAACAGTCTGATCCAGCCAACAGCCCATCTACCAAATATTAAAGCTTATTTTTTCTGCTTTAGTCCTGCTTTAGTCCCGCTTTTAGTCCTGCTTTAGTCATAGTGTAATTCTAGTTTAGTCAGTCCTGCTTTAGTCCCAGTGTAATTCTCATTACCTCACTGTTTTTCAGATGAGAGGACTGGCACACTGAAGCTGGCCAACTTGAGCTCCAGTATGTCGGGGAAATATGTGTGTACAGCCAGTAACACAGCCGGGTCTGAGAGCTGCTTCATCAACCTGGAGGTCATCTCGTGTATGTACAAATGAAACACACTAAAGCACATTGAATCACATTTGAAACTTGCCAGAACACAGTGAAACACACTGTAACACACAAAAACACATGATCCAGGGGACAAACTGCCTTTAATATAAACTTTTTAGAGTGAATACATTTGACCTTTCTTCCAAATAGCTCAAGTTCTGATGCAGATTTGAATAAAATGTCAATAAAATGTACACACCCTGGTTGTTTACAGTAAGGAGTATCTGTTCCACTGGTTAATTCCATTGAACCTACCCTAAGGTGTGAACTGGATGGAGTCGTAAATGGGAAACAACATCTGCCAACTGCAGGAAACAAATCTGAAGTAGCATCAGCAGAACTTTTACAGGCAAATCCTCGGCTGTGCCTTAGGCTTCTCAGTTATGTTTAACTCACAAACCCTGCATATTTAGGCTGAATTCTTCTCTCAAACAGAAAACACTCTTCCACCTTGTGATGTCATGTGGTAATACAGGAAGTGCTCCACTGTGTTGTTAAACTCCACACACCTTCACTAGAATCATTTAGATCATTTCAGACCTGGAATTTTCAAACTCTACTGAACTAAAGGTAAAAGGAGCTGTTAACTTGAAACTTACCACTTCATGACATCACAAGGTAGAACAGAGCATTTTGAGCTTTGGAGATGTGGACAGACTAATAATAAAGTGTTACTCGAGAATGTGTGAATGAAACAAAACACAACTCCAGGTCTGTTTTTGAGGAGGTAACAGCATTAGAACAGGACTTAAAGCTCGCGAGAGTTACTTTTGTGGAATATAGGACCTTTAACTAATAACTTGTTACTTACTGAACTAGAATAAAATAAAATATTTAGTTACAAAAATGCTCAATCTGTTTTTGTGTTTCCAAACAGCGACTAACGTGGGCATGATCGTTGGAGCTGTGGTGGGCTCTGTGGTGGGCTTCCTGTTCCTGCTGCTCCTGTGTATCCTTTATCTACTGAAGAAAAGACGGGACAATGAAGATGACATGGCCAATGAGATCAAGTGAGTAAGACGAGTCTGAGAAACTGACCAATCACGTTATAACATACTATGACAACGTTTAGCTTTGAATCAGTCTTTATAGGGGGTTCTCAAAGAAGCTAACTGGAGGCGCAGCTCTGTCTGAAGCTCTGTAAGACAAATGCCATTAAAGTTACACGCTTTTGTTGACAATCAAATACAATACGATAAAACTATTGATCTCACATGTTATGTAAAATGTTTGTTTAAATCCAATTAGCATTTTTCAGAGCATCTATAAACGTGTTTGCTAATGTGTGACCATAGACTGTATGTATAAATGGACATAGCTAACCTGCTAGCTGCTGCGTTCCAAAAAGGAAGTGAGCACGCTTTCGGCTCCATCGACTCTGGCTCCATTTCACTTTACACTGAAAAACTGTGTCCCTTCTCTCTATAACTGCTGCTGTCAGACTCGTCATTTTGGTTTTAAAATGTCCGTATGAACCCGCTCTAAATGATCCTGATGTTTGTATTTCTCTATTGTGTCCGTAGATATGAACAATAATAACGCCTTCTTTGCCCGACTTCACCCCCACTAGTTAGCAACAGGTTTAATTAACAGCGTTGCTAAGCGTCCACTCCCTGCTCAACAGCCTCACTCTGGATTGGCTCTTTGGTTGCTATGATACTCACAGTCAGAAATCCAAATATGGGACTCAGCTCCAAATTGGCCCCTATAACTTCTAGACTCGATGAGCTTCATTTGACTGGAGCCGAACGCTGTGGGTGACGTCACACTCACTTAGTCTTTATACAGTTTGTGTGTGTGTGACAAACATGGTGGAAAGTATCAAGTCTTCTGTGTATTTTCTCCATCCCCAGAGAGGACGCTCAGGCCCCTAAACGCGTCTCGTGGGCCAAGAGCAACATGGGCTCCGACATCATCTCCAAAAACGGCACTCTGTCCTCCATCGCCTCCAGCCCGCGCCACCATCAGCCCTCCCACCATCACCATGACAACCACCACCACAACAACCATCACCATCCGCACCAGCAACTACAGCAGTACCCCCAGAGAGCCGCCTCGGACACCGCCTCCATCGTCACGGCGACAGGCAGCATGGCGGGCTACAGACCCTCCCGGCAACACGGATCCTCCACCCCGACCCCCACTCACTACGGTTACAACTACAACGCGAGCACCCTCCCGATCGGTCAGGCCTCCGAAGTACAACCAGAACGCTCCGGTCATCTACCCCAAGCCCAAGCGGTGCCCCAAACGTACGCCCAGCATACCCGGGCACCCTCCCCACCGCCCCTGCCCACGTCTACGGTCACCCACGCCAACATCGCGCGCATGGGAGGAGTGCCAATCATGGTGCCTGCGCAAAACCAGGCAGGATCGCTGGTCTAACAGCAGCACTTATATGTATCAGCCCAATGAACAGATGGTGACGTTTCATACATTGATATTCACTGAACTCGCTTAATTTTGTGCCAAGACATGATGTTGGCAACAGGACTGCTGTAGGTAGGATCCATATGCACTGTACACATGTGCTAGCTTCCATACTTCTGTCAGATTTGTTTTTTGTAGTGTTTTTTACATATAGGTTAAGTTAGGTGAAGTTGGAGCCTACTAATGTTTGTTAAATTTGTTTTGATTCCAAGTAATACTATGGTAAGTATTGAGATAGGGATTTGATACTGATACCAATGGGTTTTGTATGAATGGACGTTGAAACCTTGGCATTAATAACTTTGCTCCACTTGAGTTTGAACTGATCTAATGTGCAGATAAACTATAGTCTTATCTGCGTAAGAATTTACAAACTGACTAAAAATGGAAGTATCATGAGAACTGAACTTTTCCAGACCTTATACCATAATATATGTGTTAGCATCAAATATATAAATATTTGGTATCAATCCATCACTAGAGCCTGTGGCAATAAAAAAAAAAACAGTTGAATGTCCTTCAGAATATTCTCTTGGGCTCAGTAAGTGAAAACAAATATAAGATTTAAATAAAGCAAGATAATCCCAGTGAGCCATTCGACAGTTTCATTACAATCATGAGCTACAACAGATAAACAGCAGAATGTACCAGTAATGAGCCATAAAAGGGACTTATTCTCCCCTCCACAGCTCTAATTTTATCATATTACAACAAAAATACCCCAAATCTCCTGCGCTGGCAAAGAAAAAGAACTCATGATAAAGATTGAACACAAACATTTTTACTGTATTTTCCAGACTATAAATCGCACTTTTTTCATAGTTTGGCTGATTTATACTCGACTTATATGTGAAATTATTAAAATATATAATTTCACATCTTCATTATTGTCACACTGATAACCGCACGAGGGCACTCTAGGCTTGTACCAGTATGACAGCCACGCAGAAGTGGCACTTTATCTACTTCCAGAGGTGACGGAGTTCAGAAGCGACACAGAGGATGAAGAATTCATAGGATTTAGTGATTAGGAGTGAGATCAAGAGTAAACTTGTTAGCTTGTTTTTTATGGTTTAGTTATCTGATTAACTATTAATATCTTACCTTAACATACCAGACACTTATTCAGTTCACTGTGTTACATTAGCGTGCTCTTCAGCCTGTTGTTCTCTATGCTATTCTTTTTTTTGGGCTGGTGCAACTTATACTCTGAAGCAACTTATAGTCTGGAAAGTACGAGTTCCATCTTTCATGTACTGAACAAGAAGTCGATATAGTGACAATCGAGACAGGCCTATGTCTGATCGTAGAGAACGTCCTTCATGACACAAAACACTGGCTGTTCTAACCATTACTTTTTGAGATTTATTTATGAGATTATTAATTTGCAGTTGAAAGAAATGCGAAAATGAAATATTTAAGGCCAAGCACCACTGTAAACACAGTCTGTGATTACACTCCTGTTATGTTCCTTTACTGCCCCCTGTGGCTGACTTTAAAAGTGTCTGGACATTTCTGTTGATGTAGAAATATTTCAAACTATATTTCTTATTAAAAGTGACATTTTGTTTTAAACACAGTATTGGCCTGTGATGATAAAAAGGGTCCAACCAAATCCTATTTATAATGAAACAGCTGGTTGAAGATGTTGAGATGTTTTAAAGACTGGATTTCTGTGTATTTATGTAGAATTATATTAATATTCATACTGTAGGCTTTGATGGCGCTGTGTACAATGTTCCACATTAGCTTCACGATCATATCCACATACAGATTTTTATGTATTTTTAAGTCGTTTTGGTTTATCACTTTTGCATTATCTGTGTATATATGTTGAATTTCTCAAAGTGGAACAGATTTACCACAGTTCTGCTACAGTCTGTGGGTTTTTTAATTGTTTTTTTTCTGCCTAAACACTGGAACCAAAGATATTATGTTAAATGTTTTTTGTTTTATTTTGCTTCTGTTTGTCTGATTATAATGATTATTCACTGCCATCACATTCTCTCTCTTAGACTGTTACAAATCAACATGAGGAAATACTTTCAAAAGTCAACGTGCCTATTTTTAAACTTCAAATTATTGTTCAAAGATATGTCTTGTGTTTTTCTATGTGAAATACTACTTAATGGGTTAACTTGTATTAGCCAACAGTTTGCTGTTTTAAAGAAGCGGGGAAGGATGCTATACAGTTTAAAAATCACATTGTCAACGATTTATATGGACTAAAATAAAATCCAAACATATGACAGAAATTATGAAAAAAATTTGTGAAAAAAAAATAAAATATATATATATATTTTATAATATAAATATATATATAAAAATTCTATAAAACTGAGATTTGAGATTTGATAATCTCAAATGAGATTTTATATATATATATATATATATATCAAATCTCATTTTTATAGAATTTTTATTGGAGTTGCAGTTGACTAAAATAAAAACATGTTTGTTTGTTTTTTGCTGTTTTTATTGCACTGAAAAAGTAGGAAACACTTAAACTGTCCACAGACTTGACTCTTACTTGGCATGGGGGAGGGGCTTGTCTCCATGGAGATGTTGCACCTTTGCCTATAATATTCCAGTATGACATAAAACGTATATCGTTATAGATTAACTCCAAGATTGTCTTCTATGGAGTATATCGGAAATCTGGTTTTAACTTTCCATTTCTATTGACTAATGCAGGCGATGTGTCCCCCCCCTCCAGAAAGTTACAAGACCAATTGATTTTCATTCTAAAAATGGTGTAGTAAACCAAGCCTTTTTGTTGATGTCACACTTTAAATTTTGTACTGAGAAAACGGCCTACTTCTGTTCTTTGTGTTGATATCCTGCCGTACTGTTTTTACACTGGATGTCATCTCTGCTGAAGCCCGTTTCCATGGTAACACAGGACACTTACCATATGCTTGGTGTGTATCTGTTGAATATATTTCCACATTTTTTCAAAGAGACATGTGCTGACTATATATAGATGTACAATATGGATTTTTAATGTATGTAACAGCCTTTATTTTTATATATATGGAGAATAGCACAAAACCATAAACACATCGGCCATGTTGGATTGTATACTTCTGTGTGTTCTGTGTTAAAATGGAGGTTTGACTTATTGTACCATCCATATTTATGTTCATGGAGTAAATGCTTTGTATAACATTTTGAATAAAATATTACATTTAAGTTTCTGTTTATTTTTCCAGCAAAGAAAGAAAAATAACATAAAAAATAGTATAATAATAAAAACTGCAAGCCGTGATAAAGGCCCTCGCCACCCCTTGTGACCGCGGGCTCGTTCCTGCTTACATTGCCCCCCCCAATCAACGACTGAGTAATACTACTCCATTCATTCCACTGAGACCATTTATGACATTTTCATGTGTAGCAAATTTCAATGGTCTATTACAAAGTCATTTTTTTCATCCCAGTTAACAAAAAAACATGTATTTCAATGAGAAATGTCATACGTTGCCATGGAAACGCACTTTTAAATGGAGCTATGTTCTCATTGGATTTTTTGTTCAGTATGGGAATGTCCATGCCAAATTTCAAATGTTTTTGACAACGTAAAATATTTTGGATCCCATTCACAATTTCAAGGGGGCGCTATGGAGCAATGGATTGTCTGAGTTATGTAAATTGTATATCAGGTTCAGATCAACAGTGTTACCAAAATGTATATTAATGCCGGTTTACAGGACACAGCATGTTTGAGTTAAGCGCAAGTAAATACTAAACGCCATTTTTGTTTGCGTGTTGACCACACCCACATTTTATGATTTAGCAAAATCCAAAAGAGTTGCCTATAATCCCACATGGGTTTAGTTCATTTTGACCAATTTGCAAGTTTCTTGAATGAACATCCATGGTGTAAAAAATTCAAACATGAGAGTTAAAATGATGAAAAAATTGGGTTCCGCCCACAATGGCCGACTTCCTGTAGGGTTTAGGGTGAAGTCATAATATAATTTTTTTACTTGCCTTGACATTCATTTTGTTTCACATGAAAATACAAAATTTGCCGCCAATCTTGAATTTAGGCCATAGTTGAATTAGTGTAGAGCATCTATTTAGTCTACAACAAAGTGCAGTACTCTGAACCCCATTCATTTCAATGACACATTTATTATGTTACCACGGTAACTTGGTTGCAGATAGAGGTATGTTCTCTTTGGCTTTTTTGTTCAGTTTGTCAAGCCAGATGTCCATTCCAAATTTCAAATGTTTTTGACAAAGTAATTTTTTTGGTCCTTTTCAAAAGTTCAAGGGGGCGCTGTGGAGCAATTTAATGTCTGACCCACGTAAATTGTATATCATTGCATTCAGAACAAGATTTTGAACAAAAAGTATATTAATGCCGGGAAATAGGAAACTGCATGTTCTTTTTTCTTTGCAGGCTGGCCACACCCACATTTTATGACTTAGAAAAATTCAAAAGAGTTGCCTAAAATCCCACATGGGTTTAGTTCATTTTGACCAATTTGCAAGTTTCTTAAATGAAAATCCATGGCGTAAAAAATTCAAATGTGAGAGTGAAAATTTTGAAAAAATGGGGTTCTGCCCACAATGGCCGACTTCCTGTAGGGTTTAGGGTGAAGTCATAATATAATTTTTTACTTATCTTGACATGTTCTATGTTTGTACCAAATTTCATTTGTCTATGATAAAAAAAATGTCTCTCATTGCCGTAATGTAGTTTTATTTTTGAGGTGGCGCTATTGAGTCCTTTTGAAAGAATAATTTTTGTGAACATCAAAATAATTAATTTTTTACCAAACTTGAATTTTGGGTCCAATAAAATTGACTTTTCATTAACGTTCAGGGGGTCAAAAATGGCCTCAAAGTGGTAAGTATAATAATAATAATAATGGAAATTCTTTTTCCACCCATTATTTTTCTCCTAAACCATAACAGCAACAGTCATGTGACTTTCCCACATTGTGCCCCATCACAAATAAGGCCCCTGTGAATTTTTTCACAAGTCCACGACAACTCGATTGTGTGCTATGAATTTTTGAAAATGAAAGTTGAAGAGGGCGCTAGAGAGCCATTTTGTGAGATAATGATATGATTTGCATATCATTACGTTCAGTTTGCAAATGTGCATAAGCGCTCTTTTAGCTTTTTCCCAAAAAAAATATGTAAAAGGTTTTGGGGTTTTTTTTGTTTTTTTTCTAGAAATTGCAATTTTATTGAAAATTCACCATGACCACACCCAAAGTCATATTTAAAAGACAATTGATAATCTTTCATTGCACATTTGTTTAGTGGGTTCTAGCCAAATTTGAAGTGTTTGTGATGAACTGTGTGAGGAGATGTCCTAAATGTGAGGGTGTGCACTTTTGTCAATTCTGGGTTTGATCCAATATGGCCGACTTCCTGTACATTTTATGGTGGGGCCATAATATCATTTTTGTAATGTCCTGACATGTACTATTTTTTGATACAAGTTTCAGATTTTTACGTTGACTTTTTTCCGAGTCGGGCTCCAATTGGCCCAATGAAAATGAAAGTTTGAGCTACCGAGTTGTCTTTTGTTATTTTTTGGGGGGGGGTCTTCAGTGGTAATTAGAGCTTGTCGAGTTCTAATTTTTGATACCGGTCACTGCCATGTCGGGGCGTGTTTACTACTTGATTTTTGCCATTTTCTGGACTCCGGACGTGGTTTTAACGAGTCCCCGGCCGGGACGTTGTCCCAGGCTCGGGCCTGATAATAGAAATTTTTTTCTACCCATTATTTTTCTCCTAAACCATAAGAGATACAAACATGTGACTTTCGCACATTGTGCCCCATCACAAATAAGGCCCCTGTGATTTTTTTCATAAGTCCACGACAAAAAGATTGTCTTCTATGAATTTGAAGAAGGCACTAGAAAGCCATTTTGTGAAATAGTGCACATCATTGTGTTCAGCTCACAAATGTGCATAAACACTGTATTATTTCTTTTTCACACATTTTTTTGTTGGGAAAACGCTATTTTATTGAAATATTCCAAAAATTGTGATTTTGTTGAAAATTTACCATGACCACACCCAAAGTCATATTCAAAATGTAATTGATAATCTTTAAACACATGAGTTAAGTGGGACTTGGCCAAATTTGAAGTAATGAAAACTGTGCAAGGAGATGTCCTAAATGTGAGGATGTGCACTTTTGTCATTCCCGGGTTTGATCCAATATGGACAGCTTCCTGTACATTTTAGGACGGGCCATGACATCATTTTTGTCCTGAGATGTTAAATTTTTTATGTGAATTTCAGATTTTTACGTTGACTTTTTTCCGAGTCGGGCTTCCATTGGCCTCATGAAAATCAAAGTTTGAGGTGGCGTTACCGAGTCGTCTTTCATTATTTTTTCTTGAGGTCTTCGGTGACAATTAGAGCCACCATTGACACCACTCACTGCCATGTCGGGGCGTGTTTACTTCTTGATTTTTGCCATTTTCGGCATTTCGGATGTCCCAGGATTGTCCTAGGCTCGGGCCTGACAAGCTAACGGCTGTCATGGTAACCAGATACATTCCATGTTTGCTAACAGTTGCATATATAAGCCATTAAATTCCGATTTTCTGCCATTTTCTCTCTGCACTCAGAGAGAGAAGCTAAGCTAACTAGCTAATAGCATCAAGCTGATAAGGCTAATTAGGCCCAAGCCCATACACGACGTAGGGCCAATTGCTTCCGCAACGATGAGTGCATGGGCGAAGCACGGTGCACAGACTCCTGTATCCTAGCAACCCATGCCGTAGGCATGGGGCATGCATATTTGTTCTTGCTAGCATGGCAGCGTCAAGCAACAAACCTAAAATTTAATCAAAACAAGCTAACCGCTGTCATGGTAACCAGATACATTCCATGGTTGCTAATAGTTGCATATATAAGCCCTTACATTCCGATTTTCTGCCATTTTCTCTCTGCACTCGGAGAGAGAAGCTAAGCTAAGCTAACTAGCTAATATTATCAAGCTAATCGGCTAATTCTTCGTTTGTTTTTTAGCAGAACTTGAACTCAACGGGCCTCAAATTCAACCACTTCAGCTCTCAGCATGTCCCAGGTCAGATGACTTTACTTTTTACAATACTTTTCCTACAATTACGCATTTAATTTATATACTAAATATTAAATATATTCTGTTTAATGCTAGTAGTTATTAGCTAACTGTGCGTCAAATTTTGCTGTCACTTGATGTCCGTGCAAATTGGGTAGAGTTGGCAACAAATTGTACATTATTAAGATGTCACATCAGTGACATCTTAATAATTGTGATAGGCTTGCTCTAGACTCAGTGTGGGTTATGGGTCAGGTGTCTCTATTTTTAACCAATTTGATACCTGTTAACGATAAAGAATCAAATATATTGTCATTTGTTTAGCTAAAATTAAGACAGCCTTGCAAATGATGAGCATAAAGCAAAAATACACCAACGAATGTCCTTGTGATTATATAGTGACCCACACATGAGTAGAGAATTGACAGTGTTTACCTCTCTTTTCACAATGTAAAACCATAACAACAAACCTAAAATTAAATCAAAACAAGCTCACCGCTGTCATGGTAACCAGATACACTCCATGGTTGCTAATAGTTGCATATATAAGCCCTTACATTCCGATTTTCTGCCATTTTCTCTCTGCACTCGGAGAGAGAAGCTAAGCTAAGCTAACTAGCTAATATTATCAAGCTAATCGGCCAATTCTTCGTTTGTTTTTCAGCGGAACTTGAACTCAGCGGGCCTCAAATTCAACCACTTCAGCTCTCAGCATGTCCCAGGTCAGATGACTTTACTTTTTACAATACTTTTCCTACATTTAGGCATTTAATTTTTATACTAAATATTAAATATATTCTGTTTAATGCTAGTAGTTATTAGCTAACTGTGCGTCAAATGTTGCTGTCACTTGATGTCGGTGCAAATTGGGTAGAGTTGGCAACAAATTGTACTTATAAGATTAAGAATAACCCAAGAAGTTTGTCAAATAGTAAAGAGTATTCATATTAATAAGTATTTGGGGAAACTACTACTGAATAGCGGTGCAAGAAACACAAACGTTCAGATCATTTCATATTGTTAACATAAAACTTTTGTCACTTGTTGACTGTTACTTCAAACTAAATATTAATTTGGAGTAAAGATATGGTTGTTCAAAAAATAAAATGTAACTGAGTACTACACATCTGTGCTTACAGTGGGAAAAGTCATAGGTGCAGGGCTGGTGAGGCTTCTATTTATTCAACATAAGTGACATCTTAATAATTGTGATAGGCCTGCTCTAGACTCAGTGTGGGTTATGTGTCTCTATTCTTAACCAATTTGATACCTGTTAATGATAAAGAAGGGAATATACTGTCATCTGTTTAGCTAAAAATACAGAAAACTATGCATATAATGAGCTTAAGGCAAAAATACACCAGCAGAAGTCCCTGAGATTATATAGTGACCCACATGTGAGTAGAGAATTGACAGTGTTTACCTCTCTTTTCACCATGTAAAACCATAACAACAAACCTAAAATTAAATCAAAACAAGCTAACCACTGTCATGGTAACCAGATACATTCCATGGTTGCTAATAGTTGCATATATAAGCCCTTACATTCCAATTTTCTGCCATTTTCTCTCTGCACTCGGAGAGAGAAGCTAAGCTAAGCTAACTAGCTAATAGCATCAAGCTAATCGGTTAATTCTTCATTTGTTTTTCAGCAGAACTTGAACTCAACGGGCCTCAAATTCAACCACTTCAGCTCTCAGCATGTCCCAGGTCAATAGGAGCCCGACTCAGAAAAAAGTCCACGTAAAAATCCGAAACTCACATCAAAACATAGAACATGTCAGGACATGACAAAAATGATATTATGTCCCCGCCCTAAAATGTACAGGAAGTTGGATCATACCTGGGAATGACAAAAGCACACACCCTCACATTTAGGACATTTCCTCGCACAGTTTTCATCAACACTTTGTTTTTTTCAAAACCCACTAAACCCATGTGCAAATAAAGATTATCAATTACATTTTGGATATGACTTTGGGTGTGGCCATAAAATCGCAATTTTTTGAATATTTCAAAAAAATGTTTCTCTTTCACACATTTTTTTTGGGGGTAAAATAATACAGCATTAATAATACAGCATTTTTGCACATTTGTGAGTTGAACACAATGATATGCAAATCAAGGCACTCTCTCACGAAATGGCTCTCTAGCGCCCTCTTCAAATTTAATTTTTAAAAATTCATAGGAGACAATCGATTTGTCTTGAACGTGTGAAAAAATTCACAGGGGCCTCATTTGTGATTTGGGACAATGTGAGAAAGTCACATGACTGTAGCTGTTATGGTTTAGGAGAAAATAATGGGTGGAAAAAAATGTCCATTATTATTATTTTTTGCTTACCGCTTTGAGGCCATTTTTGACCCCCTGAATGTTAATGAAAAGTCAATTTTATTGGACCAAAAAATTCAAGTTTGGCGAAAAATTTATTATTTTGACTTTAAAAAAAATTACTCTTTCAAAATGACTCAATAGCACCACCTCAAAATTCAAAATATATTACGGCAATGAGAGACATTTTTTATCGTAGACAAATGACATTTTGGTAGAAACATAGTGGACATCAAGACATCAAGTAAAAAATTATATTATGACCTCACCCTAAACCCTACAGGAAGTCGGTCATTGTGGGCGGAACCCAATTTTTTCAAAGTTATAATCTCACATTTGAATTTTTTATGCCGTGGATTTTCATTCAAGAAACTTTCAAACTGGTCACAATGAACTAGACGTGAGTGGGATTATAGGCGACTCTTTTGGATTTTGCATAGTCATAAAATGTAGGTGTGGCCAATATGTAAACAAAAATGGCATTTTTTGAAGTATTAAACTGAGCCTATCTCAATCACGTAATGTCCTATTGCCTGGCATTAATATAAATTTTGGTCACTTGTATTGAGGAAAGGTCATTTGTGACTGAACTCTGCAGAGGAGAGGTGCACTTTACGTGTGAGAGAGTGAATTCAACAAACAAGGCTCTAAACCAGTTTTTTTCATTTACAGTGACACAGGTGAGGTACTAGCTACATTTCTCTGCATTTTGACTAAGAAAAGGGCCTCTGCAATAGTTTAAGTGTTTGTGGCAGATGTGGTGTAAAGTTACTTGATACGTTTCAAACATCACCGTACTACAGTACATTTCCATAAACACACTTTCACCTCACTGTGGGTGCATTTTTGAGGGGAAAACTCATTTACCTGAGTCAGCTACTGCTATCACCACCAGTTAAGATGAGCTCAAACCCTGGGCTCCTGACAGGTTGCCCCAGCGGTATTGAGGCATGGGTCAAATGCAGTGCGGATGAATTTTGTGAAGTACTGTACTTTATTACTTGTACTTCGTTACCTTCCACCACTGGTCAAATGCAGAGTACAGATTTTCCTATAGGGACAATAAAAATGTTAGTTATGTGTAAAGCAGTATTTCAGTGTAAGACGTCGTCACTCTTAAGTACTTAAATTAATTCCTTTTTCACTGTTCAAACTTTTGAGGCACCTCTGGTGGCTAATAGTATGCAGTTAAGTAGTGGTAGTAGCAGTTAGGCCTACATGTTCATTACATAGCAGTTCAACCTTTATCTGGACTTAACTCATGTGTGTTTCACTTCTACAGACACAAAGCCTGTGTGGAGCCTGTCCTGAACCTGGATGATATTAGGAGGTCGATCCCTCAAAACTATGAGCCGATCAAAAGTGTGAGCAGCGGTGGCTTTGGTCAAGAGGTCAAGTGTCGGAAGAAAGACACTGAGGAGTTTGTAGCCGTCAAACTTCCTTTTTACACACAGAACACGGAGAAGGAGGTAAGCCCCACTCATGACACTATTTAAAGTGCATACGACAGGTTTTCATGTATTTTTACTGATTACTTGGTTTGATAGAGTATTTAAACATGTTGTTTTCTTTCTTGTCTGTTCAGGTCTCTATACTGCATCGTCTCATGGACGAAGGAATGGACCAGAAAAATATCATTTCATGAGGCCTTTTTCAGTCCTTACGGAAAAGGAATGGTTTTCAAAATGTTGGACATGGATGTGGTGGACTTTTTTAGCAGCAATAATTATCAGTTGCCGCTGTCGGACATCCGAGGAGGACGAGCAGCAGAGTAACAGGTGAGCACAGCTTTACTCATATATGGGTCTGTTAAAATGTGTTTTTAAACTGATTATTCAATCTGCAAGTAAACTACTGAATTATAATGTGATTAAATCTTTTTTTTCTATAGTATGGAAAGTGTAGTGAGGAAGACGACATCTCCAGAGGTGATCATGGTCAGACCAACCTCATGTGTAAATACATGTACTCTGGATGAGGACGAGCAGCAGAGTGACAGGTGAGGCTGTGCTTTGGTCTCATTCATTTGTGGCACAGTGGCAGAGTGGTTAGCACTCAAGCCTCACAGTAAGAAAGTTCAACACGTAGGACTTTATGAGTGGAGTCACATGTTTTTGGCTGTGACTTGCTGGATTTCCTCCATGCACTCTGGCTTCACCACAAAACATGTACAATAGTTAAAATGTTTCAGCTAAGGTCGTCCTGACCAATTCTAGCTCAAGATCTGGAGACAGGGCCACTGCTCCTGACAGGCAGGGTTTATGTTGGTGTTAGGACAGTGACAAGCCAGTTATGATCGTGTTAAAACCTGTTCAGTACATTAAGTTCATGTCTAACACAATTCATGTTGTCCACAGTGTTAAAAGTGAGAAGAGTCCAGACATTGACTGGACTGGAGGACAGACAAAGACCCCAGAACAGAGTGAAGCCACATCTGAACCGAGAGTGAAGGGGTCATCACAAAATGCTCCTCTTCAGGATGTCGGCCACCAGCAATGTAACATGTGAGTGATTTTATACCTAAATAATTATAATTAATTATAGTTACAAAATATGATCTGCAAGACCTTGACACCTATCAATCTATGTTCTTTTCAGGTAATGGATCCTTCCTTCTGTGGCTCTCCCTGAGGTTTCTCTGAGTTTTTCCTCACCCTGAAGGAGGGTCTAAGGACAGGGGACAGGGAACACTGTAAATGACCACGATAGAATGATTCGGGCTTGGTGACGACTTAATTAGAATCACAATTATTAGAATTTGTGCTAAGAAATTTCTCCAATTAGTAGTTACTATTTAATGAATTCTTAATTAAGTAGTAAATACTTAGTTTATATTTAATAATTTTGTGTTAACTAAGTAGTTACTTAGTCTGAATCATTCTTAACGAATTATTTGATTACCATGACTCAAGTCTTTTTTCATCGTTTAATAAAAATAATTTTCTCAAAAATGTATGTGTTGTTGTTCATGTAAATGCTTTTGTATGTGACTCTTGGTTGCTATGCCAACAAGTTGATGATGTTGGTGATGTTTTATTGGTCAGTCACTGGTCTGTTTTGGAGACTCTGGTGAGTTGAGACTGCTGTTGTTTTGCGTGGGTTACGGCCTACAGTAGCCTTTGTGTTCAGAAAACAAAAATTAAACTAGAGGAGGACACTAACTTCATTCACCTGTGCCATTAAACCCCCGAGATATGACAGCAAGGCTGATTGGGAAGCATTTGAAATGTTTGCCCAGGCTGCAAGATGGTGCATGGAAGAGAGAGCCCTCCAATCAGCCTTGTGTCTCACTGAGGACTTATAGATGTGGCACCTGGAATCACTACACATCAACAAACCTAGTCATTTTAAGGACGTACTATACAACTAATGACAACTTAAGAAAAGAGAAGACACATGGAGCGCAGTAGCCGATACTTTAATGATATTTGCAAAGCATCATCCATTTTTAAAAATTATTTATTTATTTATTATAAAATGTGGGTGTGGCCAATACGCAAACAAAAAATGGCATTTTAAAAAAATATTTACTTACACTTAACTCAAAAATGCAGTGTCCTGTAAACATTTGAAATTTGGCATGGACATCCGTATCCCCATACTGAACAAAAAAGCCAATGAGAACATACCTCTTTTTTGAAAGTGTGTTGCCATGTGTGAGATTATTATTCCATGTAATATGGTAAATCATACTTTGTACTCCTGTTTACGTGTGCGCCAACGTGGCATGAGATTGTATATGTACCCTGAACCTCCATATATGATGATACTTTGAAAGATCAGCTAAAAATGCTTGTTTTTGTGCACTTTGTCTTCATTGAACCCAGATAACAATCTGCGTGCTGTACATTTCTAGCTAATTATTGAGGAATTATGACGTGTGTTAACTAGTATATAAGGAGCCACAGTAGAGATGTAAAACAGGAGACAGTTGGTGTTTCATTCGATTGATGCCTGCATCTGCTGAATAAAGAGACTGATTTGAAACTGCCCGGCCTTCTCGACTCCTGCTTCTAGTTCGCCGTCCAGGAAAACTGACAGTTTTGGTGACCCCTGACGTGATGCTAAGTCCTGGTCGCAAGGGCGAACCTTCTCCTCCACAGAACGCCTGAGAAAGACATCGCAAAAACGAGCGCTCCAAAAGACGGTACGACAGAGGCCTTTTTCATAGAATTTCTGTCAATTGGTTTAATGCTAAATTAATGTGATGTGCTCTTGGGACATTCTGTGCAATTAATTGTTATAACTTTAAATTAGTAAGTATTTCCGTGTTTATGGCTTAGCACGAAGAGAGAAAAAAAGCACTAGGAATTAATAATAAATAGCAAGTTTACACTTAGATCAGGTAAAGTGTAATTAGAAACAAATTTAATCATTTCCGTGTTTATGGCTTAGCACGAAGAGAGAAAAAAAGCACTAGGAATTAACAATAAGTAGCAAGTTTAGACTTTGATCAGGTAAATTGTGATTAGAAACAAAGTTAATCATTTCCGTGTTTATGGCTTAGCACGAAGAGAGAAAAAAAGCAAGTTTTATAAAAAAAATATTTAGTGGTTAAAACTTTACACTAAAAAAGAAAACAAAACTGTTTAATCAAGTTTATATAAAAATGTGGTACCCAAAAAAACTATATGTAATGCTGGCAACAATATTTATTAGCATAATAAGAGCTCAAGCAAACGAACCTGTTCAAATGAATTTTACTCAGAATGAACATGAAATTACTTGTTACTGCAAAGTTGATAAAGGGGCAATAATTCAGATTGGCATCATTTATATTCCCTGTGAAACAGAAGCATTAATAGATGGAATTAACTTGGTAGACTTAACTAGGAAAGAGCAAGAAATAGCAACTTATTCGCCGGAACACGGTGTCCACTCGAAAGTTTGTGATTTCATTAGCAATATCCCCAAGCAAAAAGATAATGTAACCCAGACCAAAATACAGTGTACATGGTACAATCAGCCCATTCGTTCTAATATTGGCTGTGTTTGCATCTCATATCCTTTTGGTAGTAAGGAACTACGTAATATTGACAATATTTGTGAAAATAATACAATAAGAAATGTAAATACAACGGTCAAAAATAGCAAGCATCTTAATGTGACATACCAAAATGCTAGTGAAAATAGTCTGTTTGATGTCCAAATGATAAAAAGTCAAATTGGCACTCTTATGAAAAAGGTTACGCTTACAATTGGAGCAGTTTCTGAATCAAAATCCACACAAGAAACAAAAATAGAGACTATGATTAAGAAATTAAAGAATGAAATGGTAAAAGAGATTATAGACGAAGCTAGAATTATAACCAAAAACTTGTGTCCGTCAAACTCAGCAAATGTCGCTAAAATGCTAAAAGATCTAAAAGAAGAGTATGATGCCTTAAAAAATATCTTGAAAGGAAATGTTATTTATATTGTGGCTGCATTTGTTGCTGTTTTTCTAACTCTGGCTATTGTGTTGATTATGGCTTTATTGTTATGCTTGTGTTCGCCACGGACCACTAAAATTATGGCATTAAATCTCCCTGATTCAGCTTCCATCTTAAGTTGGGATGATTGTGATACAAAATAGACAGTTTAAATGGTTAACTGATATATTATTGGATGATATTTGTTAGTGGCTGTATCTTGTAGTGGCCAGATGGGTTATGGTTCTTTTAAAATGATATTCACATAAATAAATTGACTAATCGGGAGAATTAAAAAACTGTTGCTATGATTGGAAGTTAATAGAAGGTATAGATAATTGTTTAATTAATGTGGTAAAGGATTGATTTTGCATTTATTGGGCAATTGTATGGATAATTGTTTAATTGATGTCAGGTGATGCTAATGTTTTGCATTTATTGAATTATTTGTGAATAATTGTTTGATTTAAGTAGAATAAAGCTATTGTTTTGTATTTACTAGTTATTTTTGGATAATTGATTTATGTGGAATAATGTTAATGTTCTGCCTTTATTGGATTAGTGGTGGATAATTGTTTGACTTAAATGGAAGAAAGCCAATATTTTGCAATTACTAGTTGTGTGAATCATTGTTTTATTTAAGTGAAATGGAGCTAATGTTTTGCATTTACTAGATATTGGTGGATAATTGTTTGATTTATGTGAACAGAGCTATTATTTTGCGTTTATTGGGTTATTTGTGGATAATTGTTTAATGCATGTGGAATGAAGCTATGGTTTTACATTTGTTAGTTGTTTATGGATAATTGCTCAATGTATTTGAAATAAGGATATTGCTTTGCATTTATTGGATGCTTGATGGTTGTGGGATGACGGTTTTGCTTCTCATTGTGAAAGGTTGAGCCTTGTGTTGTCCTGGGATAATTTATGACTACAAAAACAACTTTGTTACAGCAGAACTCATTTCTTCATCAAAACTGAGGCACTTATTCATTTTGACAAATTTCATAAAATAAATAAATAAATTAAGAAATAAAAATTAAAAAAAAATAAATAATTAAATTAAATTAAATTAAATTAAATTAAATTAAATTAAATTAAATTAAATTAAATTAAATTAAATTAAAATTAAATTTAGATTAGATTTGGATTGAATTTGGGTTGAATTTAGATTGAATTTAAGTTGAGTTTGAGTTGAATTTGAATTGAATTTGGATTGAATTGGAATTGGATTTGAATTGAATTGAATTGAATTGAAATTGAAATTAAATTAAATTAAATTAAATTAAATTAAATTAAATTAAATTAAATTTAAATTAAATTAAATTAAATTAAATTAAATTAAATTAAATTAAATTAAATTAAATTAAATTAAATTAAAATTAAATTAAATTAAATTAAATTAAATTAAATTAAATTAAATTAAATTAAATTAAATTAAATTAAATTAAATTAAATTAAATTAAATTAAATTAAATTAAATTAAATATTTTGAAGTTCAAGTTGTCTCCAGGTTTCTCCTATAACGTGGCTCAACTTAATTTGTATCACTGTACAACCAACGAACACAATGCAGTGGTGGAAATTAAGAGTTGCAGGAGGTTTTGAGTTCCAAAATTGTACATTATCCATTAAAGTAGGGTCTACTAACCAAAACAAAAATGTATTATTTAATTACTTAACTAATCTGGTAATTAACTCATTAGTGTGAAGACAGATTGAAGATAGACCCCAAATTAAAAAAAAAAAAAAAAAAAAAAAAAAAAAAATTGTTACTTTAAGATTTTATTTTGAGAGCTGGGAAATGCAAATTGGGGAAAAGTTTAAAGTATTTGTAATGTAACTCTATTGGAAGGAAAACGCAAGGCTTAATGGATATGAAGTGAAGCTGTTGTTGTACAATTGTTGGGCATTTTGTAGTTTACATTTTTGCATTATTAGGTGGATGTGAAGTAAAACTGGGTGGCACTTTGTAATGGCTGCACCCTATTTGGCCTTAGTGAAGTGCAGGTACTTAATTGGTGGTGATTCGGGCTTAGGGACTGTTTGGTTGTGGCCTTAAGTGAGCACTTGATTTGGAATTTATTGGCTTGTGTTGTGTGTAGTTGTTCATGCTAGTTTTGTGCTTGGTTGGTCCTTGGCTAGCCATTTGTGTGTGTATTTGTGGACGCATGTTTGAGTGTCAATTTGGGTTGATACTTGGGTGTGCGTTTGCAGGTGCATGCGCTGGTGGTTGGTTGATCATTGACTAGGTGTGGGTAGCTGCACGTGGCGCAGGTCAGTTAGTTGTTGGTTGGATGTTTATTTAGGATGGAGATTGAGTGATTGTTGGGCCTAGGTCGCTATTGGTCAGGTCTAGTCATTATTGATTGAATCTTTGTTCGTGCCCTGTTGGGGCTGAGTGAAGTGTAGTTGTTGAAAGGTGTTATCTAAAACTGTTTTTTAAATAATACTAATAGAAATAAACAGAATTAAATTATAATAATAATTAGCAGGATTGTTAAATTTAAATAATAATAATAATAAAGAATATATTTATAATAAAGAATAATTTTAAAACTTAAAAAAAAATAAAATAAAATAATACTTCTTTAATTTAAAAATAAATAAATAAATAACTAATACAAATTAAAATAAAAAATTGAATTGAAATTGGAAAAAAAAAAAAAAAAAAAAAAAAAAAAAAAAAAACATAAAAAAATAAAATAAATAATTAAAAAAAAAATCCAAATTAAAATTGAAAATTGAAAAAAAAAAAAAAAAAAAAAAAAAAATTGAATTGAAATTGGAATCGGAAAAAATTAAATTGAATTGAAAATAAAACTTAAAAAAAAAAAAAAAAAAAAAAAAAAAAAAAAGGAAGCGATAAATAAAATAAATAATAAATAAAATAAATGATATTAATCAAGTACTAAAATAGGATAATGCTGGCTTTTGGGTGAATTTCGAGCTCTTTCTAAGTCTTCTAAGTTAAGTTTTTTCTCTCTTTTAGAAACCAAATTAAAGGCAGGAAGTGAGAACGAAGACGCCCCCCCTCCGAGATCAAAAACCCCTTAGAGTCCACAGGTAGATAGTTAAAGACAAATTGTTCATTAAATAGTAACTCATTCTAAGTTAAGTTTTTTCTTTTTTTTTAGAAACTAAATTAAAGACAGGAAGAGGGAACGAAGACGCCCCCTTCGAGATCAAAACCCCTTTAGAGTCCACAGGTAGATAGTGAAAGACAAACTGTTCATTAAATAGTGACTCATTCTGCCAAAATCATAGACTTGACAACAAATTTAAAACAATATCCAAATTGTTATACAGTAGCCGAGAGGGTAATTTAACAAAATACTATAATACAATATATATCACAATGTCCCAGTTCATCACGCTAGACCAATTGGTAGAATTCTGGAAAAATAAAGCCCTGCAGGAGGAGGCAGATCCAAAAAAGGCCCAAGAAACCCAGTCCATCATTCAAGTCATTATTAAAAAATATGTCAAAAAAGGAATGATCCATGGTGGAAAAGATGCCATTGCCCCCACAGAAGAACAATGGAAGAACATCAAAAACTACTACAAGGAGAAGATCAAACAGTGCCAATTGGACCCAACCCGAAGTGCTTTAGTAAGAAAGGTGAACCAATTGAAGATACAAAAGCACAAAAATGAGATGAAGAGTCAAATAAAAATACAGAAGTACGAGAATGAGATGAGAATGGCGAAGAAGATGCATAAATGGGCAAAGGAGATGACGGTGATAAAAGAAACG
Source organism: Periophthalmus magnuspinnatus (assembly GCF_009829125.3). Taxonomy (NCBI): domain Eukaryota; kingdom Metazoa; phylum Chordata; class Actinopteri; order Gobiiformes; family Gobiidae; genus Periophthalmus; species Periophthalmus magnuspinnatus. Next base: position 17,576,688 of record NC_047139.1, on the reverse strand, counting down.
AAAGAATTGTCTTCTATCCTGGTTCTTAAGCCGAAGGAGAAGGAAGTGTCCCTGAAGGAAGAACTGCTGAGAGAGAAACCGAACGAACCTGCAGCAGGCGTATATCCAACCCTTGAAGAAAATAAAACATCACACAAATATGCCACACGCTCTAAGCACAGAAAGTCCTGGGAAGAACCTGAAAATTCTGATGAAGAAGAAGAAGTGACTGGCAGTAAAGTACTAAAGAAAAATCAAAGATCACAAAGATGGGATGAAGACAACACAGATGATGATGTTCCACGTCTCGACAGTACTTTACGGTATGCAACCAGTCCATCCCCACATGATGAAGAATGCTGGTATGAGATGTCCAGAAAAGCTGCTCTGCCCCCACCATATTCAGGTACCACCAGCAAAAACCCAGTGCTGAGGAAATCTTCTGCTTCCATGATGACATCAGACCTGGCTGCATGCTTGACCCCGAAGATAACTCACAAGGTAGTTGGAGGAGAGTTGGCATTAACATCTGTTGGAGCATGCTCAAGAGAAATAGAAGAAAAAATTGACTCTGTCCAAAACCAAGTAGCTGCACTGGCTCATATTATTGAAACTGAGAAAAAGCTGAAGCGAAGTGATGACGAGAGACGCATGCAAAGACAAGAAATGATGCCTGACCAAGAGATGACAACGAAGACAAGCGGAAGTTTGCTCTCAAGGACTGAAGAAGATGAAACTAGAGGTGCTATGGCTGAAGTCTCAATGAAACAAAATGATGAACCCTTTTCAGTTGATGGATCGTTCAGCGGAACTGTTGAAGAGACTCGATACGAAGAGGCATACATCAACGGTACCATCAATCCCATCCAACAAAGAGAACCTGCAACTGTCTTTCCAATAAGGACGGATGGCCGACAAGTGGTCTACCAGCCATTCACATTAAAGGACTGGAGTGCCCTGATGCTCACCCTACCAAAGCTGACCAAAGGAGGCGTGCCATGGATGAGAGCTCTCCTGAAGCAGACGGCTGGAGATAAACTATGTTGGGGAGACATGCAAGCTGCCCTAATCAAAGCTGCCGATGAAACAGTCGCTGATAACATCAGAAAAGCCATAGAAAGAAGATTGAGAATGCGGCTACAGAATAACAATGCCATTCACATCTTCCGAGACATCCTGGAAGAAGAACTCAGGACACGATATCCATGCATTGTGACAGAAGAGTTGTTATCCATGCAGATGAGAGATACTGAAGATTATTACAGCTTCAAGCAACGTGCCACAAGCCTATATCATGATGTCACTGGAGAACCAATTGAGCCAGGAACTGGTATGTCAGTCATGTTCAGGTCTGTTCTGGTCAAGGGGATGCCTAACCAGGTTCAAGAGGCTTTGCAAAATGTGATGGGGCTGTACCGTAAGACTGAAGACGACTTTGATGCACATTGCAATCATGAAATAAACAAGTGGCAGAGAAACAGGAAGGCGTTTGAGGACCAGAAGAAGGAGTTGGAACTGGCTACTGTGAAGTTGCAATTGCAGAAATACCAAACTGAAGTTAAAGAGAAGAAGAAAGATAAGAACACAAATGTGATGAGTATACAGTCAGACCCTGCTGAAGAAGACATGTTATCTGTCACAAAACAACTAACAACTGCAATCAAGATGGTGATGAACACACAGCAACCACAAGCAACAGCAGTGACACCCAACTCCCAAACAGGTCAGCCTATGTCAATACCAAATGTGCCAGTGATGATTTACAACGGTCCTCAATCAAGGAACCAAGGAGGTTTTGGAGACCCCAGAAGAAACAAAGGTACTGGCTACATGAACAATCAGTGCCACCTATGTCATGGAATAGGACACTGGAGAAGAAGTTGTCCCTTAGCATCTCAAGGACAAAGGCAAGAGCCACACAATTTTCAACAATACAGGCAACCAATGCAGAGATACAACCGACAACAGCAGCCACCAATGATGCCACAGCAGACAGCCGGTCCAATGCCCCCACCTCCAAATGGAAGACTCATGAACGTCGGAGCTTACTATCAAGGAGGAAGAGATGTTCATGGATCCTTGGATGAACACTATGACTACTGAAGGGGCCTACAGCCAGACCATTCGCTAAAACCATGGAAGAGCGAACCAATGGTGGTCTTGAAGGTAAATGGACAAAAGATTAAATTTTTGGTGGATTCAGGAGCCACAGTATCCTGCATTCGACAGAAATTTCCACTCTCATCGAAGACTATGTCCATAACCGGCTGTGTGGGAGAACCAGAAGTAAGAACTTTTACTGAACCATTGGCAGTAACAATGAATGAACAGACAGTGAAACAAGAATTCTTATACTTGCCTGACTGCAGTATCTCCATATGTGGAAGAGACTTGATGTGCAAATTATCATTGTCAGTGGTGTTTTGCCCCGAAGGTCACAAAATACTGGACCGATGTGAAACCCTCAAGATACTGAGAGATGCAACTATGTGTAAAACCACTGAGATCTTGTACCTTTCTCCAGATACTGCTCAAGACTCAAAGTCACAAGTCACAATCTATTGGACAGAAATACTCACAGATCCAGAAAAAGGTAACACTGCATCAGCATTATGGCAAAACTACAAAACATGGGCAAGATCACTATATCCACTCAGTGAACCTTTTGACCCCTTGCATGTCACTCTATACTACTCCACACTTGATGATGAGACCTATGACGAATTATGGCAAAAGGTGGATGGACAGACTTTTCAAGTGAACTACTCATATCTCTACTTGGGCCCTCAAGGTATGGCACTCGCAGTCTCCCTCCCAGAAGAACTGAGACCGTATTCCAGGGGGAGTGAAGAAAGCACACCACACGTATCGCTGGCCATATCCAAACATCATTCACCAAGACAACTTGGTCCAATGGTCAAGCTGGCTTCAAGTCTTCAGTATGAAGCCACCGAAATCGGAGGTGTGTTCTACAACTCACAACACAAAATATTCAGAATTGTGCTACCTCAGGGCTCTGAAGATAACACAAGAGCATCCAAGCAATCCAGACAACGAATTTTCGAGAATCATCCGGATACAGAGAGGTATCTTGCCCAAGTACCATCACACATATGGATGATGCACCCGAATGATGTGGGTCAGACGAAACATGCTGTTAAAGTGCAACTCACCACAAGCAAGCCGATATACCATCCCCAATATCCACTCAAAGAAGACCAAGTAATGGGGATTCAAGAAACTATTAATGGATTGCTGGAGTCTGGAGTGATATATGAAACTGAATCAGAATACAACACACCTCTCTTTCCAGTGAAGAAATCGGACTTGCAGAACTGGAGGATGGTTCAAGACTTCCGTCCAATCAATGAAGTTACAGCTGGAGAATCATATCCAGTGCCAGACCCCTACATCGCCTTGAATAATCTGTCACCAGAGCATAAGTATTACACTGTCTTAGACTTGGCAAATGCATTCTTCACAATCAACTTGGAGGCCTCCTCCCAGAGGTACTTTGCTTTCAGACACGGAGACAAAGTCTATTCCTACCGAAGAATGCCCATGGGATGGAAACACAGTCCCGGTTATTTCAGCCACTTCCTAAGACAAGACCTGGCAGATTTGAAGTTTCCAGAGACATGCACTCTGATCACTTATGTGGATGACATCCTCATCGCTGGAAAAACGGCAAAAGAGGTCCTAGAAGCAACAGTACAACTGCTCACACATCTGTCGAAAAAGGGGTACAAGGTAAAAAGGCAAAAGATACAAGTTGCAAGACAAACTGTGCATTTTCTCGGACGAGAGGTGTCGAACGGTGCGCAAGGAGTGTCTGCCAACAACAAAGATGCTATCCTGAGTACTCCAAAACCAACTACGGTACGTCAAATGCTCAGTTTCCTGGGACTCTGCAATTACTCTAGGGAGTACGTCCCTGGCTATACCGAACTCACAACGCCCCTCCGAGAACTCATTAAGCCCCATGGTATGCATAACCTCTCAGCCAATTTACAGTGGACGACGGAGTCTGAAGAAGCATTTATCAAGACAAAACAAGCTATTTGTGCAGCATGCAGCCTATGTGCTCCAAATTATGACATTCCCTTCCATCTAGATGTGACAGAGAAACAATCATTTGTCCAAGCTGTTCTCTATCAAAAGCATCATCAGAGCCGAAGAGTGCTGAAACACTACTCTTGTAAGTTGGATCCCCATGAACAAACTCAACCTGGTTGTGCTCGTTATCTGGCTGCTCTGGCAAAGACAATTGAGAAGACTTCACATATTGTACAAAATCATCCACTGGTGGTGCACACTCAACATGGGATACTTGCTTATCTCAACTCTCGTTTGTTCATAACTACTGCACGAAGATCCAATCATATTTCAAAGACTTTGAAACAGTCCCATATTACTTTTGAAGGAGGAAATACCAATATGGCAGTAAATATGGAGACTGAAGGACTTTCACATGTGTGTGAAGAAAAAGTCAGAACTGAACTGTATGTGAGAGCAGATTTGCATACTACACCTCTTTCAGACCCAGAGATGACCATTTTCTGTGACGGATGTGCATACAGAGCAAAAGAAGGTCATATTGTGTCCTCGTATGCAGTGGTGGAACAACTGCCCTCTAACCAATATCGTCTGATGGAAGCCCAGCAGATAGCAAAAGGTTCTGCACAAGTAGCTGAAATAACAGCAATGTTACGAGCACTACAACTTTCAGAAGGCAAAGCAGTAAACATCTATACAGACTCAATTTATGCTTACAAGACTGTCACATTGTCTTTAGCTGGCTGGATCAGAAATGGTTTCAAACTTGGGACCGGCCTTCCAATTAAGCATGAACAACTGATCAAACAACTGATAGATGCTGTCCAATTGCCATCAAGACTTGCTATCATGAAATGCAAAGCTCACACCAAGGGAACAGACTCCATTTCCCTGGGCAATCAAGCCGCAGATCAAGCTGCAAAGAAAGCTGCAAATTATAATCCAAGAAACATGCTTGTTTGCACTGAAGAAAAGATTGAGAAGTTACCTGATGCAAACCTGATCGATGCAACATACATAAGAGAAATTCAAGAAGCAGCTGGAGCATACGAACATGGTGCTTGGAAACAACGTGGGGCCATTAAAGATCCTTCAGGAATCTGGAGAAATCATGAAGGAAGAATTGTGGCTCCTATCTCACTGCTGCAGATGCTCTACGACGAATACCACACCCCTACTCATCGTAGCTACGAAGCCATCCTCAAACATATCGATTTGTGGTGGCACCCAAACATGAAGTCTATCATGCAATATTGGATAGATGATTGTCGCATTTGTCAAACCATGAATCCAAAGAAAGCTTGTAAACCACCGCCAGGAACTTATACTCTTCCCAATAAGCCTTTTGAAAGAATTGTCATGGACTTTACAGACATGGGTCCAGAAATGAGAGTTCGAGGATATCGCTATCTACTGGTCATAGTCTGTGAGTATACAAGATGGGTTGAAGCGTTCCCCTGCAAGAAGGAAACTGCCAAGGAAGTAGTTAAGCACCTAACTACTGATGTCTTCCCACGATTTGGCATTCCACACGTCATAAGGTCAGATAACGGGACACATTTTACTGCTAAAATAGTCCGTGATGTGCTAAAGGCTCTTAATATCACCCAACGTTTTGGTACTGTCTATCATGCGGCCAGTCAAGGGGTATGTGAAAGGATGAATGCCACTGTCAAAAGAAAACTTGCAAAGGTTTGGAAAACCACCAAACTTGATTGGGTCACTGCCTTACCTTTTGTTTTGATGGACATCAGAAATAGCGTGAACAAAACCACGTCATATTCTCCTCATCTCCTATTAACAGGCAGAGAAATGCATAAACCAGAAGGCTCATTCACTGAAGATACACCATTTATAGAATGGGACAAACAACATCACTCATATGTTCAGCAGCTCCAAGAAATAGTGATGCAACTACATAAATGTAGACAAAGAACACATGATCTTGAAGATGTAATTGATCCAGAGATGAACATAACCCCGGGATCTTTTGTGTATGTGAAGGTACACAAACGACACAACTGGACTCAACCATATCAAACTGGTCCATATCAAGTTCTACAGTCCACTGGAAGATCAGTACAAGTTCAAAAAGAAACATCTAAAGTGTGGTACCATTTATCACACTGCTTTAAGTCACCAGTAGACCCAAGTGAACGAAGTCTAACCCAAATCCAAACTGACATTGCCACCACATCTACCATGCAGAATGAAGAAAGCCGACCAAATCCAGACATCGCTGGAAACAGCGACCCTGATGAACAACCCCGACCACCTTCTGACACTGGGGCTCCAGAAGAGGAGGAAGAAAGGGGGAGAAGAAGAAGCGGGAGAAGGAGAGTATAGGCCATTTTTTAAGCCATATTTTTTGAAAAAACTTTTGGAAAATTTTCATTGTCTATTCTGGATCACACTAATTATGCTAATTTCTATTGTTCTAGTGTGTTGGTACGTTCCCCTTATTCATGAAAGTGTTGAGAATGGCCTCGGACAGCCAACAATCAAAACAACAACCGAGCTGACAACAAACAATACAGGTAAGAGACAATGGGCACTGAAAAGAGTAAAGAGAGGGACACCAAAACTTCTAAAATATTGTTATGAAGGACAAACGTGCAACGTACTTTTTGATGTATGCGAAGTACTAGACTGTATGCAAGACGCACCTGCTATAGACCATGCCTTAAATGTACAAATTGTCTGCAAAGATACATGTCTGACCAAGGTAAATGCTCAAAATGATAAGGTTATAGAGATCGCCAGAGTTATAACAAGTACCAGTGGACAATATAATAAAGAAAAAGATACTTTTGAAATTGGCTTACAACAGAGAATTACTTTAACAAAAGTTAGGAAAAATCATGCTTCTTATCAAAAGGACCTAAAACATTGTAGAGGGCGCAAATCAATTACTCAAAGATGCAATCCTTTAGTATTATCTATTAAAAATCCAACACTTAATGACTCTGGAATCTATTCTATAGGATTCCAGTGTTCAAAAATTGATACTGTACCCTGCAATAGAAAACTAAAGTTAAATTTTGAAGGCTACATCCAAACAACAATTTTGAAACCTAATAAACCTGCTCCAGAAAATGATTTAATTTCCCTAACCGAAGCAATTAAAATTGAAACAGGGCACGAAATGAATGAAAATACTTGGCTAAAATGGGTACAGTATACCGCCCATACTTTAACTACAGAAGATTGCATTGCATGTTCTGCAGCTAGACCACGATTAACAACTACATCAATACCATATTCTAATGAAAAAGACCTAACTTGCATACTTAAACTCTTCACTAAAAATTCATTTGATAAAACTGATGAATGCTATCAACTTCATAATAAACTACCAGTAGTAGCCTCCAAGGATGTGCCGACATCCTGGACTCTGGGAATAGCTAAATATACGTGTTTCCTTAAAGATACCATTATGCGTACAGACGCAGGGAAAAATGATAAAAATGAAATAGAGAGTTTCACTAAACATTTTTGTAATCAGACTTTATCTTCTGATAATTATAGAGAATTTGCTTTTCTGAACGGCCATAATACTGCTCGTGCAGATATTTGGTGGTTATGTGCAAATTTACGTTTGTATGCCATTCTACCAAAAACATGGTCAGGTGTTTGTGCACCGATTATGTTAATTATTCCATTTACCATAGGTCCAGCAAATTCACTAAATTTAAAACAAACTCAATTGTCATACAGAGTTAACTCAGGAAATAATCATGTATTCAAAAGGTCGTTGTCTCCTCAATCTAAACCCAAACTCCAAGGATCATTTAATGAAGATATCTACCTCAGTTCTATCGGTATACCCATGGGGGTTCCAAATGAGTTCAAAGCACAAGATGTAGTTGCGGCTGGATTTACTTCAGTTTTATTTGCTGGAGTAACTGCTACTAAAAATACGGCTTGGATAAATTATCTCTACTATAATCAACAAAGATTTATAAATTACACAATTGAGGCAATAGAAGGCATCGTAGAGCAATTGGGCCCTACGTCACTTATGGCCTGGCAAAATCGGATTGCTCTAGATATGTTACTTGCCAAAGAATCATCAGTATGCAGCATGTTTGGAGCAGAATGCTGTACTTATATACCAAATAATACCTCACCCGATGGAAGTATTGCAAAAGCTTTGAACAAACTTAAGTCCTTGTCCATGGAATTTGCTAAGAATTCTGGCGTATCTGAAAACACTTGGTCAAATTGGTTATACGGGATGTTTGGTCCTTGGACTACGACCATAATATCTGTCATTACTACAATATTGACTGTAATTGCTATCTTGATCATAATTGGATGCTGTGTTATCCCATGTCTCCGATCTCTAGTAGAACGATTGATTGCAACTGCCCTAACAAAAAAAGACCCCTCGTCACAAATTCTATTACTCTCTGTAGGGTCCCAACTCTCAGGTCCCGAATCAATTGACTAAGTTTGGTCAAAATTATGTAGATTGCTAAAAAAGTATACAAGAAAACAAATTCTGAATCCTAGTAAGTGCTCCTTGTTTCTTATTTGCTGTCCGAGAGTCATGTATTGATTTATGTGCTATGTTAGCCTAAGGGCTGGGTTGTGTTATAATCAGGGTGGTTAAAGCTAAAGCTAAAATTTTACTCACATATGGGAACTTTAAGTTGAATGTATTATTATGTGAAAGTAGCTTTTTGTTTTTTTGTTTTTTGATTTTGTTTTGATGATCACATGTGTAAATGTGATCAAAAGGGGAAATTGTGAGATTATTATTCCATGTAATATGGTAAATCATACTTTGTACTCCTGTTTACGTGTGCGCCAACGTGGCATGAGATTGTATATGTACCCTGAACCTCCATATATGATGATACTTTGAAAGATCAGCTAAAAATGCTTGTTTTTGTGCACTTTGTCTTCATTGAACCCAGATAACAATCTGCGTGCTGTACATTTCTAGCTAATTATTGAGGAATTATGACGTGTGTTAACTAGTATATAAGGAGCCACAGTAGAGATGTAAAACAGGAGACAGTTGGTGTTTCATTCGATTGATGCCTGCATCTGCTGAATAAAGAGACTGATTTGAAACTGCCCGGCCTTCTCGACTCCTGCTTCTAGTTCGCCGTCCAGGAAAACTGACACATGGCAACGTCTGACATTTCTCTTTGAAATACATGGGTTATTTGTCAACTGGGATGAAAAAAATGACTTTGTCATAGACCAATGAAATTTGGTACACGTACTCCCCACATCATACTGAACAAAAAAGCCAATGAAGACATACCTCTATTTTCAACCATGCAGGCGGAGTGAAATGAGTGGAGTAGTATTACTCAGTCGCTGAGTTTGGGGGGAGGGGCAATGTAAGCAGGAACGAGAGGCAGGAACTCCATGGTGGCATGTTGCAAGGGGTGGTGAGGGCCTTTATCACGACTTTATCACGACTTGCAGTTATTATTATTATTATTATTATTATTATTATTATTATTATTATTATAATATAGGTGTTTTGACTTAAAATATTGAGAATGTCAGGTTGTGTTAGCCCAGTTTTGGTCTTGCTTATACCTTCAAATATAATGCAGTATTTGTATGTTGTCGCCCTCTAGTGGCACATTTTATGAACAATGCACTTTACTGCATATCAAAGCTTAGAATTGATAATATTATTGGTACAAGTTCTGTGTTATTTTAATGACCTTTTTTTGTTTTTGCTATATTAAATAGCAAATAAATATGACCTACAAATAAGATAAGATCTCCTTTATTTGTTGCACAATGGAGAAATTCCTGTGTTGCAATGTGCAATTCAAAAACAGAAACATGCATCAAGAATAACTATTAGAAAAGATACTTAAATTTGACACAACGCTGTAAAATATAAAATACAAGGCTTCAGCATTTATTATGTACAATAATAACTCTGCCTCTGTCTGTAATAATATGAAGCTTTACATGAAGGAACCATTCACACATTCAGGGCTGGCCCAGCCTATAAGCAGACTCAGCAGCTGCTTAGGGCCCCGTGTCCACCAGAGAGCCCCCAAGAGCCCATATTTTTATCATGAAAATAATGACTGGAAAGGTTTTTTTTTCTGAAAACTAAATGACAGTTTGGTGTTTGTACTAGTCCAAATATCCCTCTGGAATGATTAGATGTGTTTTATTTCCAGTAGCTAAATATGTGCTGCCTACATTTTTTGAGTGGGGCAGTGTGTGGACAGCTACATGTTTACACCTGTGTGAAGGACCCCTCCCCTCCAGGTGTGCTCTGGGTGCACTGAGGCAGCAGAGGGACATTTCAATGGGTGTTTTACAAACTAAAAAAGTTTAGTTAATGCAGTTTAGTTTGTCCAGAGTACGGGACAGTGCATGAAGAGCCCAGAGGAAGATCGTTTTGGGGAAAGAGGGACTTTTCAGAGAGGACTCGAAATATGTCACCACTTTACACCAGTGGACCTGGAGGATAAAACAGTGAGACTGGACGTGTATAATTCTGCAGACACGACACACCTCAGGGGGACAGAGGACACACCTCAGAGGGACAAAGGACACACCTCAGAGGGACAGAGGACACACCTCAGAGGGACAGAGGACAACAGGTGAGTCTGTTTATTACACTGGCTGTTTGTGGCTTGTCCTTTTGTGGTAATTTGTTTAGTTAAACATCTGGCTTTAATATTTACCACTTTCTCTTTGAAAACTGTGCTCCGCGCTAACTGCTAACATGCTAACATGCTAACAGCTAACATGCTAACTGCTAACGAGCCACTGTTAGCATAACAGTGACTGTTGTGTTACTTTTACTAGGGCCACACTTTGACCAGTATGTTCCTGCTGTACATCTGTTAAAAGCTGAACCTGCTTTATTTAGTCGCTAAAAATGTTTGTCAATTATAGTAAGTTACAGTGCGGCAGAAGTAAATGATCACCAGCTCCACTTGGCAACATTAGCATGCTACTGTCGTAAACACAAGCACTGTGCTGGTCTCCTCTGTGAACTATGAAAACCTTTTAGAGTCCTAAATATTTGTATATTTCATGTGACCGTCACATATGATTACATCTGTGCTAAATGTGCAGAACAGTGAATGTGCAGCTTTATGTCCAGAGCTCACTGTGGAGAGATGAGCTGTGAGTCAAACAAGAGGCAGCACAGATACAGTGGTATCGGCTCATTGACGAGTACTGGCACCTGATACTGGACACTACTTTGTACTTCTTGAGTGATATGATTTTGAAGTAAGTGTACACTTGCTTAAGTGCATTGTGTGGCTACTTTATGTCATAAAATGCAGAATTGGATAAAGATTGATAAATGTAAGCCCACTTTATTGAACTGGAACACATTAAAATGTACCAGAAACCAAGAAAAAAATGGCAGATGTCCTTACATGTTTTTATGTTGTTATACTTGTGGTTATTGCTGTTGTGAGCCTCTTGAATTTGCAGTCTTCTTAGCAATGGTTGTGATGAAGTGGTGAGGGCCCCCAAGGGCAAATTCAGCTTAGGGCCCCCTAAAGGCTATTGCCAGGCCTGGTTGTATCTATATGTTTACACCCCCGAGGTGCGCTGAGGCCGCTGAGGTACTATTGAATGGCTATTTTACAGGTTAGATTAAAACATTTCAGTCTTTTGATGATATAAATTGAAACACAATTGGACAAGGTGATGAGAACAGGGTCATAATGTTGTACAGGTACATCCACTGCCTAGGGGTCCAGAGACACATTTTGTTTAGGGCCCCTTGAACGCTAGGACCAGCTCTGCACACATTTATATACCAGTGTACACAGGCACTGGGGATGAGGTGGTTAAGTGTCTTGCTCAAGGACACAATGACAGCATTCATCTGTAGAAACTAGAATTTCATTGCCGACCTGTGGGTCAGTTGGTCTGACCACTCTACCAATAATGTTTATGTCAAGAGCGGAATTCAAACTGCCAACCTTCAGGTCAGTGGACAAACAGCCACTGTCGCCCCAGTAACAATGTTAATATTGTTAAAGTCTGTGATGTTTATGTTTATCTCAACATTGATGCTAATCTGAATATGACAGTTACACCAAGTGTCCACTAGAGGACACCACAGCACTTATTTTGAAAGGTCTATTTAAGCAACAGTCCAAAGAATTCCACCACATTTTAGGGTATGAAGTTTATTAGAATTTGCGATTAGCGATGTCACATTGACCTACATGGCACAAACAAAGTCATAAATATGCTGATATGCAAATATCTAGGGTGGAATTCAAAAGAGCTCATCTCACCTGGGAACAGTATCCACGGAAACATCAGTCACATAGCTTATAGTGGAGCAAACTGCAGCTTTCAATATCATCATTAACATAAAAAAACAAACATCATTTATATAATTGTTACAAAATAAATTATACAAAACATTCCAAAAAATAAAATAAAATTTAAAAAAATAAAACATGATTTGAAAATGCACTAAGCTACAGTACTAGATTCAGTGCATGGCTTTAGTATTCTATATGACCTGCATTTATTGTAACAGAAGAGATTTTGTGTTTTGGGGCTCAACAGTGAAATTAAACTTTCTAGTTTCCATTTATTTTTCTCGTAAATTACCAAATAATCCAATATTAAAAGTTTAAAGGCACAAAGCAGCAGACAGAAGGTTCCCAAGTGTTTTTGTTTAAACTTTATCCTTTTTCTTGTTTTAATGATATTGATGTCCTCCACCAAATCCTCCCAAACCTAATAAACGATGTCATCTTTACTACTGTAAACATTTATTCAAATCCGAATCAATTTCACCTTGTTAAAAATCCAAAACCATGTGTGCTATCTGCATACAATTATAATATTTATTAATCATAAACCTGTAAGTAGAACTGGTGCGCTGTTAGCATGCTAGGAGTTTTTAGCAACATTCGTAACAGCTAGTACTTTAAACTTCTTTCTTTCAAAAGTCCATGATAAAACTGAATAATAATAATAATTTAACTTCTGTAACTAGAAGTCTTCACACACCGTTGAGCTCCATTGGAAGTATGCATGACCTAGTGATATGATTTATCGCCTTGGCAACATATAAAATTATAATATAAACAAAAAGATTCAAACACACAAGAGCAGTGTTAATCCCTGTATTAAGTATGTGTGTAATTGTTATGTCATGCTCTGTTAGTGAGTCCAGGACAAGGGGGTCCACTCTCCCCGCTTGTATTTGAGTATTGAGTTGTCAGCCATGTTGGTAAGGGCCTGAGCTGAGGTGTGCAGGAGGCGGCCATGTTGGTGAGGGCCTGAGCGGTTGTGTGCTGGAGGACGGAGTGAGCTCAGCGAAAAGGCAGTAGTCGAGGAGGTGGCGATGATAATGTAGAAGATGAAGGTGAGGGTCCATGGTTGGTTGGAAATGGGAAAGGGAGGTATGCTCATGCAGCTGGTGCCAGAGACCAGCAGGGGGCACTATGACTATGACCAGGAAGTGCTTTAGGTTGGACACAACACTAGAAAGAAAAAGAAAAGAAACGTGTAAGAAGAATTATTTTACTATAGAAATCAAATCAGGTCATAATAAAAATATAATAAACTTTCATCTGTATGGTCCAAAATAAATAGTTGTAAACATATTTTTATATAGAATCAATGATTAGAATATATTTGTTTTCTTTTTGTTTTGTGTTTAGGTTTACTGTAAGTATTTATTTTATTTTATTGTTCATTTGAATAGTGACAGATACAACAAACATAGATTAACAGTTGAGTAATCTGATGTTTTTATAGCCAGGGCTAATTCACAACCCCAGTCCCAGATGGGCTTTAAAACTGTTCAAATTTCACTAAAAAGCAATGGGATTATTTGTAGAAAAAGCAAAAATTACTTACAAACTCATACACTCTCATTTCAATCTTTCGCAGCCCCATATCATTAAATATAAAGTATAAAATCCTCTGACAAAATGCTAAAATGCTATTTGCTTTGTATGTTTATACTATTAAAAACTCTATATATTTTTGCATACAACTACGGAAAATAAATTAACATGATAAATTTATATAATCATCTTTTTTGTGAGAATCAGGCCTTTCATTAAGTTTAAATATTCACTGACTCGTTTTACCTTTTAATATGTAGTCCGTTAGCAGAGTAGGCACCTTGTCACTGTCTTCTTTAATGGCATAAAGAACTGCAAAAACAAAGTAAACACAATTATAAATATAATCTTTAAACGTCCATGTTTATCTATATGTTCATTGTCTTACTATTTGTGAGCATCTGAAGGTCGTCGACAGATGGTGGAGTGCCTTTTTTCTCATATGGAATTACTGTGTTAATGTACTAAAAAACAAAAATATACAAATTAGAATTATTTTTCCATTTTATTAAAAAATACGATTTAAGTCTCATCAGAATTAAAGCATTCATATGTTCTTGTTCCTGAATACCGTTTGCACACTTTTTTCAAATTTGCAATTTGTTCTGTGCAAGGTCAGAACATAAACCTTGATATCTCGGAACGGCCCAGAGCGCAGATAGAACATAGGGACAAAATACATTTTCTAGAGTGTTCTACAGCACTCTTCATCAGTGACGAAGAGTGCAGTCAGCAGATCAGATTACACTAGCACAATAATAATGTGAGACAGCGGCCTCAGAGTCTTTGGCAGAGCCGTGTACGAACACGGAGCCAGGTGAACTGAACAAAAGCATTTCATATTTGTACAAAAGGAAGTTTAAAGGGCCCCTCTGACTCTATTCTCTGATCTATGTTCTAATGTTGTTTCCTCATCACAAACATACCTACAGTTGTGTTTTGTTTCATTCACACATGTTTAACACACAAACCCTGCATATTTAGACTCAGTTCTTCTCTCAAACTGAAAACACTCTGTTCCACCTTGTGATGTCATGTGGTAATACAGGAAGTGCTCCACTGTGTTTTTAAAAACCACACACCTTCACTAGAATCACTTCGTTCATTTCAGCTCTGGAATTGTCAATCTTTACTGAACTAAAGGTAAAAAGTAACTTGAAAACTACTACTTCATGACATCACAAGGTGGAACAGAGCATTTTGAGCTTTGGAGATGTAAACAGACTAATAATAAAGTGTTACTCAAACATGTGAATGAAACAAAACACAACTCCAGGTGTGTTTTTGAGGAGGTAACAGCATTAGAACGTGGCTTAAGCCTCACAGGAGTCACTTTTGTTTAATACATGATCTTTAAAGAGAACTCACCTGTTTGTCGTTCCCTGTGCTTCCGAATGTTTGTCTGATGCCGGTCTGAAGGATGTTGGACAGTCCCTCCATACTGAACCTCTGCAACACACACACGCTCACATTATTATTATGTTTTAGTATTATTTTTTGTATGAACACTACCAGTCAAACATTTACACCCTCTCATTATTATTATTTTTAATTTTTACTACTTTCTGCATTTTATAACCACACAGAAGACATCTAATATATGAAGTAAGATATATGGAGTTATGTAGGAAAGAAAAAAAAGTACTACTACAGTATTTATATCTACCTACCTACCTACCTACATACATACATACATACATACATATATATATATATATATATATATATATATATATATATATATATATATATATATATATAAAATCCTCGAAATGGCCTTTGTTTTCTTTGTCAAAAAATATTCAGTAGAGTTATTTAACTTTTTTTTTTCTTTTCCTTTTTTCTCTATATAATTCCATATGTTTGCATCTGCTTAAACACATGGAAACAGAACTACAGTTAGTACCTTTTACACATTTTGCAGCGTTCAACAGTTACTCCTCACCTTTTTAGTAATCCTAATTGCACTCTGATAAGTTTATAAGTTTATAAATACATGACTTTCAAAGGCCAGGGCAGTTTTAGCTAACAACAACCAGCATCCTAACACAATGCGCAACAATGTTACTTCCTGGTTTGTGGATGATAAAAACACTTTATAACCAGATGCAGACAGCACAGAGTGGTCTCATTTTGACCCTAAGAGCTGCTTTTACAATAGGTCTGTACTGGGACATATCAAATTGACTTTATTATGTGAAAAATAAACGAGGTCCAGCTCCTTTAGGCTCTGCACACACCTGTAAATGTAAACTGTTCCATTTGAATGGACCTCACTGAGCATGTGCAGCTGCAGAGGCTGGAGTCTGGATATAATGGACTCTCCTCTGTCCCTGTTCCTGTCTCTGATAGGTCAGCGCACTTTAGTGCTCTTCCTGGAACACACGCCACAGGCTAATGGGGATCCATTATGTTAAAAGTCTGCCACGGAGGAGCCTCTCTGAAAATGTTCTAGCACTTGAACTTTAAACAGGATAAACATATTCAGGTGCTTTCGTCTCTGTAAAAATGCTATGCTAACGCTAGCATTACCAAATATGTGTAAATTCCATAAACCTTATTCTTCTGACCTTATGCTGTCAGATAAGAGGAAGAGGAATATAATATAATATCTTTTACTGATAAAAAAAAACTAATACTTCTACTGTAGTTAATTACAAAAACACTAGACATGACGGCTGAGCTGTTTGTTATAATGTGTTGTTCTAGGTTATTATCCAATCAGAATGCAGAATTAGTCTCACATGAGCGTCTCATTTGGGTTGCCAGTTTCAAACTGTCCTCTGTATGCATGTTTAGGAATTGGCAACCCAGGCACAGTTGTGGTTGTTGTTGAGCAGACGACATACTGTAGTTTTAGAATGTAATGTAATAATGTATCTTTCCATAAGAATTCACGTTTTTCAATGTGTTTTAGTTAAAAAAAAAAGTATTGGTAAAGTAAAGCAAATCTAGTTCAATACTGTTTATACAAGACAGATATGCTAACTTCAAACTGCAAAAGGAGATTTATACATAGAAAAAGTATCTCTGTATCTCTCTGTGGTAAAGTTGCTATGATAGAATGGATAACCCTCTAAAATGTCATATCATGAGCCTTTACCTTGACTGGCATGGTGCCCGTCTTCTCTGCCCGCCCGCTGGAGCTCGTGTTGCTCCCTGTGTTGGGGGTGGAGCTTCCCTGCAGACTCAGAGCTTTGTCCCTCCGTCTCCGCTTGCTGCTTTCCCTCTGCTCCTTCTGCCTGTTCTGCACCTCCATCAGGACAGTGATGAACGTGTTCTTCACCTCCTTCTCAAACTCCAGCTCCTCTCGTCGGGCCAGCTGCCGCACCAGCTCCTCTGAGTAGTCCCGGATGGTGGCGTCGATGCGCTCCAACAGCTCCATCAGGGTGGAGTTAGGCATCAGACTCAGACCTGGAAATAAACAACAATATCAGAGTTTAGTGTTTAAGCTTTACAATGCTTTTTTAAAATCATGTACCGTTTTATGCATCATATGGCATTTTAAACCTTTAACTGACAACATTGTGCCAGTGTCTACAGTAGGTCAGCATTTCTCCACAGCAGTCTCAGGATCAAGTCTCAGACAAGTAAAAAATTACATATTTGGACAAGAATGCCTTAATATTTGAATAATTTTAAATGTGGAAATGTGGCGTGTGATGTTTTTAAATGAAAGAATGAGAGAATGCAGGTTTGATTGTAAATGGATGATAACTGGATGTATTTTAATTGTTTGTAACCTGCCTGGCGACTGCAAATGTAAACGAACTTCCGCTAAATCTGGTGTAAATCTTGATCTCTATCAAAATAAACCAATAAACTAAACTAAAATCTCAGTAACTCTAAGAAGAACTGAGCCTAAATATGCAGGTTTGTGTTAAAAGTGTGAATGAAACAAACACAACTCCTGGTCTGTTTGTGATGAAGAAATAACATTAGAACATAGATTAGACAACAGCGTAATATGGGTCCTTTACGTTAGTCCCATTGAAGCATCCCTCCACACCCCTCTGCTCTGTGATCCATCCTCTGCCCTGCCTCTGTCTAAACTGCCTGGGGATACTGGACCTGCTGAAATGGCTGTTTTTTTTTCCTGCTCTCCATTTGTCCTTGGGATCCTGATTTGAAAAGCCACATGCTAACCGGCCACATGCTAACGGCTCCTCTATAAATAGGGAGTCCAATTTAAAGGTCCCGTTAAGAATGGCCCCACCTTTGGGAGACATGATGCTCAGTGACGTGCCTCAAGGCCACGAGCTCACCTCCCACCAGCTCCCTCATTATTCTTCATACAGACCATTACACTAAAACAATTACTGGAGAAAAGCTCTGGGTTAATAAAAGCCATATCGTTTAATGGATCAGCTCACAGTAGGTCAGGAGATGGATAGTGTTGATGTAATCCATTGATTGATATGAAATAATGCTGGCAAGGTTAGCTGTTGAGGCTTTAATACACATATAATATTTTATTTTGAATTGTTGATTCGCTGTAACAACCGTGCTAGATTTTCATCACTCTGAAACTCATGAAAACACAGAAAAACTGATACTGGTCAAAACAATAAACCATAGTGCCTCCTACAAACCCTTCACATCTGTAAACAGAATTCAAATCTGTTTAAGTGTATTTATTTATCACATTTAAAACAACTTGTGCTGACCTAAGTGCTTCACATAATAGTCAACACAAAATAAAAATACAGACAATACACAGGAACAGAACAATAAAACACCTGTATATCCTGTCTAGTGTTAAATACCAGGGAGAAGGGGTGGGTTTTTAGTCTAGTCTTAAACTGCTAAAACAGAAGAGTCAGATCATAAATGTGATGCAAATGTAATTGTCTAAGTATGGGATTAAACACATTCATATACAGATTCATAAACAGATCTGGTGATACTCACAAAAGGAAATATTGTACTGTACTTCACTAAATATTTGCTCCACGTTGCCCTGGTTCTTACCCTCGTAGGAGCAGTTGTTGTTGGAGGCCTGGGACAGCTGGCGGATCTCGTCCAGCAGAGAGGGGTGAGCCCCGGGCGAAGACTCCTCCTCCTCCTCTTCCTCAGTCTCTCCTGGGTCTGGGGAGTTCTCCATCATCTCCTCTATCTCCTCGATGACCTTCAACAGCAGCAGGAAGGTTTTTAGACAAAGACGCCACACACTGATGTATAGAGTCAAAGTACTATTTAACATGAGGGATGGGCTGTTTCTATGATAATGTCAGATAAAACTGTTGTCCGGTCACATTTAGGTTAAGGTTGAAGGTCTGAAGATTTAAATATTGAAGGGTGAGTACTCAGTGATTGGATATAATCTCAGTTGATCAGTTGGACATTTTAATCAGTTTAATAAGACAGAGTACGATTGCTTATTTAATTGTATTTATATATGTTTTTTAAGACAGAAAATCTCTCAGATATTCACTTACGTACACGTGCCCCCATTAGCATGCATTAGTTAGCATAGCACGCCATTAGCATGCATTAGTTAGCATAGCACAGCTACTAAAAGCCATGAGCCTTTCCTCCAAATGTCTAGCTCACACTCTACATTATTGATGGCGACAGATGTCTGAAGGGCGGCTGTGGACTCTATAAGCACATGAGTCATTTTCATGTTTGATCAGTGAATGTTTTGTAAAAAAAATATGTCCTTTCTGTCTTAAACTCAAACTTAAGGAGCAAACTGATTAAGGTCCCAAGCGTTTCACATAGGGGCCCTTAAAATCTAAAAATGTCATGTGACTCCCTCTCACCTGGTCGGCTGAAATCAGTGGCTCCTCATTCAGGCAGCTGGCGTTATCGTTCTTCTCGTTCATCTCCTGTTCCTCCTTTTCATGGATCTAAACACAGTGATAGCATTTTGGATGAGTTCAACATTGCTGGTCCTATTAAAAGTCGAGTATGTGACCTGTGCTCTTTATAAAAGTTACTTCAGTCACTACCTATGTTATCCATCTACAGTCTATGGTTAACTGTGTCCCCTCTCTCTGTAACTGCTGCTATCAGACTCATCACTTTGGTCTTAAAATGTTCATATTAACCTGCTCTACATGATCCTATTGTTTTTATTTTGCTATTATGTCCGTAGCTTAAGATATGAACATTAATAATAGACAAATCGGGTGCTTTATTTCCCTGAGGTTACTCCCGCTAGTGTTAGCAATAGGTTTGATTGACAGCATTGCTCAGCGCCTGCTCTCTGCTAAACCAGCGGTGCGAGGGAAAGGGCATTATCTTCAACAGCCTTGCTCCAGATTGGCTCTTTGGTTGCTATGATACTCTTGGTTGGAATTCCTAATGAGCAACTGAGCTCCATGTTCACCTCTATAACTGCTCTAGCCCCGATGAGCTTCATTTGACTGGAGCTGAACGCTGTGCGTGACGTCACACTCACTTAGTTAATTTCTTTATACAGTCTGTGGTCACAACTGATCCTTAAGGCCAGTGCTTTAATCACACACTTTTTCTCTCATTCTCCATATATGGACTGGGCAAGTCTCGTGTGAAAACTTACAACTGAGCTGCAGAGGCTGCATAGCACTGATTCATGATTGTGTACAGGTGCTGGGGTTTAGGTAATGACCATTCAGATCAGAGAGAGACATTTTAGGTTTAAACCAACTGGATTTCTGCATTGAATGGCAACCCAAATGAGAGCATCATGCGAGATTCATTCTTCTTTCTGACTGGATAATCGTCTTGAACCAAAACAACAAATCATAACATCAACAACATGGCCTCCATGTCCAATGTTTTTAGTGATTCAAAATAAATTAGCATTACTATTGTTATAAAAGCAACGGCTGTTAAATAAAACTCTTACATCTTCCACCTTTAACAATAACAAATAAATCCCCGGTTTAAAATAATCTCGGGAGGACGGATCTACTTTTTAAAACAGTAAATATTGACTCAGAATCCACTCTGCACAGTCTGGATATAGATTTTACATTTCAGTGAAGCCCAGACATTTGCACTGGAGGAGTTCAGGCCTTGAATATCTCAGGCCTGTCAGCCAATCAGAGCGAGGCCTGAGTCGTCCGCTCGGTCAGGGGTGGTCAAGCATGTCCTAAGTGTCAGCGAGAGGCGAGAGAGGCGGAGGGAGGGGTCAGAGCGCTCACTCAAAACTCAACACTGCACTGGATTCATCCAGGCAGAACAAAAGTACCCTGTGCACTGCTAAATATTCTGGGCCTTTGCCAGTGTTATTAGTGTTTTGGGCCTTTGCTAATGCTAAAAGTGCTTGACGATGTTGTGGTTTACTCCCACTACCACATAACTACCCTAAAAGCACTTTGGGTATCCTGAAAGGCACTGTATAAATCCAATAATTACTTACTTACAAATTAAATAGTTTGTAAAGTTTGTTATTCCAAAACTCTCTCAGCCCCAAACCAGACACTAACAAACTCACTGTCCTATGAAGCAATGATGTAATACTACTAGTACTACTACTACTACATAGTTAAAACAACACAATATATATTCTGATGTCTGTGTAATCCTTCCACAGTAGAAGGTTGGATTATTTAACTCAACAAATGTTTCTTATCAGAATTAAAAGGCCAGTATCTTATTTCAAACCACGAGTCAGGAACATGTTTAGATTTGAATTTTCAGCCCCGCCCACTCAGTCCTTTCTGCTGCTGTGATATGGCACCATGATACAGAAGGTACTCATGTCATGCAGAACTCTAAACTCCTTCTCTAAAGTAACAAAAAAGTCAGTATTAGCAATGCACCATGACAGAATCAAGTGTCTGAGCTGGGGTCAGGCAGTTGTTTCCCATGATTCTTAGCAACAATGCATCTAATTGGATGATACTGAATGCTCCTGTCAGTATCTTCTGTGTTAGTTATTATCTGAAATGCTGCAAAATGAATAGATTAACTTAGCATTCTCATCTGTTCTCTTTTTAAGCAGCTTTTAGCAAACAGTGAGTGACATAAAGAGCATTTATTTTGACAAGAACACATTAAAATCAGGTACAGGCCTTTTAACCATAGACTGTTTATATAAATGGATGTAGCTAACCTGCTAGCTGCCACGTTCCAAATAGAAGGTGATCATAGGCACGCTTCCAGCTCCATCGACTCTGGCTCCAATTCACTTTACATTGAAAAACTGTGGCTCCTCTCTCTGACATTTTGGTCATTAATGTTCGTATTAACCCGCTCTACATGATCCTGGGTTTTTTATTTAACTACTG
This sequence comes from Periophthalmus magnuspinnatus, assembly GCF_009829125.3. Classification (NCBI taxonomy): domain Eukaryota; kingdom Metazoa; phylum Chordata; class Actinopteri; order Gobiiformes; family Gobiidae; genus Periophthalmus; species Periophthalmus magnuspinnatus. The sequence continues at coordinate 17,554,592 of NC_047139.1, read as the reverse complement.
TGTCTGTAAACCAAGATTTGATTTAATAAATGATACTCGCAGTCAGAATTACAAACATACATCTCCAAATTCATCCGTATAACTGCTCTAGCCTCGATGAGCTTCATTTGACTGGATCCAAACGCTGTGGGTGACGTCACACTCACTCAGTCCTCTTCTTTATACAGTCTATCTTTATACTTACTTCCTGATCGGACAGGTTCCCGTTGAGCCCCTCCTCATCAGCTCCGTCCCAAGTGGAGATGTAGTTATCTGTCAGGGCATCCCACACACTGCAGAGAACACACACACACACACGTTAGACCCAGAGACACCACCACTGATGAATATTAAAAGACTGTGGGCAGCTCTGAGACTATTTAAAGTCACTACACTGCTGTCTGCGTTACATAAGGGGATTAGAGCTCCAGCTGGTCTGTGATTGGCTGGACGGTGTTTCATTCTAACCACCTGCACACGCACATGCTCAGTGTGATGATGTCAGGCTGTGGAAGCTGCAGTGACACGAAGCAGGATTTGAGCTGAATAAAATAAATATAAATTATAAATAAAGTTTGCACAAATTGTTACGTCAGTTGTAGAAATAATAAAACATATTCCCCTGCCAAAAGAGATTGAGAGGTTTTTGAGAAAATCTGTAAAAAAAAAAAAGTGAAGCAAGTCAAATAAAACTGATCTATCAAATGAGTTAATTCAAAACAGCTAAAACTTTCACATTATGATTAGAATAAATACATTTGAAGTACAGAGGTAGTACTTTTTGTGTAGAAGAAAAAAAAACAAACTTAAAAGTACGCTACACAAGTTGAGGGCCTACTAAATACTAGTCTCAATGAAGATGTTATTTCCTTGCCTGGAATGTTCCATGGTATGACATTAAATATATCCGTCTAGCACCGATTCATTACAGATGTTTCTATTGCTCATAAACACAATAATTCCTTTTGTTACTAGGCCTCTCCACAGATCTGATCTGTTATAAAGCGTAGTGGTGTAACCTGCGTGTCTCCCTAGTGATAGACAGGGTTAATCTATACTGTGGAACATTCTAGACAAAGCAATAACATTTCCATGGAAACGAGCAGGAAGTGGACCCTCCACTAAAAATGTTACGCAGTGCAGATTTAACAAAAAGACTTTAAAAAAACAGCACAAGGAACTAACAGAAGAAATTTTAAACATAATACAACATAAACATGATAAATATTAATAAAACTACATTTTAACAAACAGACCAACCAAACAGAGAGATAAACGGGCTCACATCAAATAAAGTAAAATAAATGGGCTCACATCATAGCAGAAGTCGAGTCCCGGGTCAGTCGGGTTTGTAAAGACGTCCGATGGAGGAGAGGAAGAGGAGAGGAAGAGGAGCGGAAGAGGAGAAGAAGAGGAGAATAGGAGGAATGGTGGACAGAGGTCTGTGTGTGTCTTTTGTGGAGGCTCTGCTCCTCGTGGCACTGCCCCACACAGAGAGGCCCATTCAGACCAAAGGTTAGCTCAGCGCAGACGACACGCCATGTCCCACAACAGAACAAGAACAACAAGAACAACAACGACAACAACGCTGGGCTTAAGATGGAGTCTGACATTTCACACTGTTGAAGCTTTAGTGTTAGTATTAGCACAAGAGCAGAGCCACAGGTGTTGTCCTTTAGAATAAGTACAGCGGTTTAGACCTGGTTTAGACCTGGTTTAGACCTGGTTTAGACCTGGTTTAGACCTGGTTTAGACCTGGTTTAGACCTGGTTTAGACCTGGTTTAGACCTAGAATCGTCCTGTCACACACCTAGATAATGCTGAAGTTTGAGCACATAATGTGTGCAGTGTTGGTTTATGGGATTAAAAACTGCTTGTAAGACAGAGTTTTATCTATGATGCAACTAAACAGAACATTTTTGACTACTCACGACGACTTTAGGTCAACAGATGAATGAAACAACTGAATGAAACAAAATACTACTCCAGGTATGTTTTTGATGAGGGCAGTGTTCTGGTACTGTATAAGGAAACATGCTGAATTTCTTCTGGTTGTTTATTTTCTGAACACAAGGGCGACTGTAGGCTGTAACTCACGCCAAAACAAGAGCGAAACAGCAGCAGTCTCAACTCACTAGAGCCAGGCTCCTAAAACAGACCAGTAACTGACCAATAGAACCTCAATCAACTTGTCAGCATAGCAACTAAGTGTCACATACAAAAGCATTTACATGAACAACTCATTAACAGCTACAAGAACTATTGACTGTGTTTGTGTGTGTGTGCTGTGTGTGTGTTTCCCGTGTGTGTGCATGTGCTGTGTGTGTGTGATGTACATGTGTTTGTGCATGTGCTGTGTGTGTATTGTCTGCGTGTGTTGTGTATGCGTTGTCTGTGTGTGTGTGTGTGTGCATATGTTGTGTATGTGTTGTCTGTGTGTGTGTGTGTGCATATGTTGTGTATGTGTTGTCTGTGTGTGTGTGTTGTGTATGTGTTGTCTGTGTGTGTGTGCATATGTTGTGTATGTGTTGTCAGTGTGTGTGTGCATATGTTGTGTACGTGTTGTCTGTGTGTGTGTGTTGTGTATGTGTTGTCTGTGTGTGTTGTGTATGTGTTGTCTGTGTGTGTATGTGTTGTCTGTGTGTGTGTTGTGTATGTGTTGTCTGTGTGTGTGCATATGTTGTGTATGTGTTGTCTGTGTGATTGTGCATATGTTGTGTATGTGTTGTCTGTGTGATTGTGCATATGTTGTGTATGTGTTGTCTGTGTGTGTGTTGTGTATGTGTTGTCTGTGTGCGTGTTGTGTATGTGTTGTCTGTGTGTGTGTATGTATGTGTTGTCTATGTGTTGTCTGTGTGTCTGTGTGTGTGTGTGTTGTCTGTGTGCATATGTGTTGTCTGTGTGTGTGTTGTGTATGTGTTGTCTGTGTGTGTGTGTGTTGTGTATGTGTTGTCTGTGTGTGTGTGCATATGTGTTGTCTGTGTATGTGTTGTCTGTGTGCGTGTGTTGTCTGTGTGTATGTTGTGTATGTGTTGTCTGTGTATGTTGTGTATGTGTTGTCTGTGTGTATGTGTTGTCTGTGTGTATGTTGTGTATGTGTTGTCTGTGTGTATGTGTTGTCTGTCTGTATGTGTTGTGTATGTGTTGTCTGTGTGTGTGTGTTGTGTATGTGTTGTCTGTGTGCGCATATGTTGTGTATGTGTTGTCTGTATGTTGTGTATGTGTTGTCTCTGTGTGTGTGTATGTGTTGTGTATGTGTTGTCTGTGTATGTGTTGTCTGTGTGTTGTGTATGTGTTGTCTGTGTGTGTGTGTTGTGTATGTGTTGTCTGTGTGTTGTGTATGTGTTGTCTGTGTTGTGTATGTGTTGTCTGTGTGTGTTGTGTATGTGTTGTCTGTGTGTTGTGTATGTGTTGTCTGTGTGTTGTGTATGTGTTGTCTGTGTGTTGTGTATGTGTTGTATGTGTTGTGTATGTGTTGTCTGTGTAGGTGTTGTGTATGTGTTGTCTGTGTGTGTGTTGTGTATGTGTTGTCTGTGTGTTGTGTATGTGTTGTCTGTGTTGTGTATGTGTTGTCTGTGTGTTGTGTATGTGTTGTCTGTGTGTTGTGTATGTGTTGTCTGTGTGTTGTGTATGTGTTGTATGTGTTGTGTATGTGTTGTCTGTGTAGGTGTTGTGTATGTGTTGTCTGTGTGTGTGTTGTGTATGTGTTGTCTGTGTGTTGTGTATGTGTTGTCTGTGTTGTGTATGTATTGTCTGTGTGTGTTGTGTATGTGTTGTATGTGTGTTGTGTATGTGTTGTCTGTGTGTTGTGTATGTGTTGTATGTGTTGTGTATGTGTTGTCTGTGTAGGTGTTGTGTATGTGTTGTCTGTGTGTGTGTTGTGTATGTGTTGTCTGTGTGTTGTGTATGTGTTGTCTGTGTATGTGTTGTCTGTGTGTTGTGTTGTCTGTGTATGTGTTGTCTGTGTGTTGTGTATGTGTTGTCTGTGTGTGTGTTGTCTGTGTATGTGTTGTCTGTGTGTTGTGTATGTGTTGTCTGTGTAGGTGTTGTGTATGTTGTGTGTCTGTGTGTGTATGTGTTGTCTGTGTGTGTTGTGTCCTTGTATGTTTTGCCCGCCCTGCTCTCATCCTTGTGTCCATACGTCCATCTGCCTCTCTCTATAATCACTCGCTCTAAACTCTGAAGCCCAAATGAAAGGGGCCGTGGGGATTTTCACATTTTAACTCTTTTACATAACGATCATCGGGCTGCCAAAGGTTTCGTTGTTGTTGTTTGATTTAACGGTACATTACGCAAGTTTTCGGGTGGAGTATCTGCCATCTGCTTGTCTCCGTGGAGATGTTGGCATGTTCCACAGCATGGCATTAAAGCTACCATTTGTAATTAGGTTGGCTGACCCACCCCTATTGTATTCTCACATGTCACCATTACACGCAATTAAAAATCAAATTAACTTACAAATGTGAACATTAACTGATCTGTCTTATATTATTTATTTAAAAACTAGGCCGTATATTTTACATTTATACAGTTTTTGGAGTGTGATCCTGCTTTAGCATTTGTGTGTGAGTGCATTAAAGATACCATCCATGATTAGACCAGTTGACCCGCTCCTGTTGTATTCTCACATGTCACCACTAGATGTCATCAACATTACTGCTGTCTGATAGTGTGTCAGCTTTAGTCTGACAGAAGATCAGAGAGCACAGGTGAGGGGGAGGGGCCAGGTGAGGAGAGGGGGAGGGGCCAGGGGAGAGGGAAGGGGTCAGGGGAGGGAGAACAGGTTTCACAGGTTTCTACTGAAAAAAAAAATAAAAAAAATCAAATACAGATAGTAGCTTTAATCGGGCACATATGTAACTTTTCTGTTGAAGTCCACCATTAACTTGATGTGCTTGGCCTGGAATGTTCCACAATATGGTATTTAACTTGACTGTCTTGTATTTATTTCACCTCTAGGCCTGATATTGTATATTTAAGATATAATTTCTTCAGAGTCCATCACAGTTCAAATGTGTTTGGGCCTTTTTTAAAGTTGTAGAGCAGATGTTTGTAATTCTCCATTTTGTTTATAACTTTCAGAGGGCAAAGTGGTGCTTTGCTGTTACTGTAATTCTAACAACAACTAGCATGCTAACAGCACACTTGCATCACTTCCTGGTTTGTGGATGATAAAAATGCTTATAGATGTAGGCAAGAGCAGCTTTTACAATAAGTCTGTACTGAGGAAAGAGCCATTTAAACTGATCTGGTCTCTTTAAATCAGACTTATTTTGCAAACTGTATTTTTCAGATCTTTTAACCATGTTCTAGTTGTTTCTTCACATTGAGCCTCTGAAGTTGTATTTGGACTGATTCATGTTTGAGTAATATTTATATTTATATCTTATTTTTGCCATTTTGCTGATCAACCCCGTACGCACTTCCTTCTTCAGTTTTATTTTCTTAATCTGTGATACTTGTAGGATTTGGCAGCGTTGCGTGGTGCAAATGAAAAAAATGGGCTGCTCACTAGTGTGATGTGCAACTATCCATAGGGGGCGCCGACAGCATGCTGCGCTTTGTTGTTGATGTTTATGGCGACGTCAGATCCCATTGCCCACCACTGTTTTCTTTTATTAAGTCATTTTAGATGAATATTGTGATTTAAAATGTGCAAATTATAGTATAATGATCCACGAGTGTCAGAGATTATAAATATAGACACACACAAGTACAATAGGGCTGATTTAAATACGTGACGTAATGAATATGTTTGTCGACGCCCACAGTCCTTCAGTCTAATTCTCTGCTTCTCCGTCTAAGCTCATTTCCAAAGCTGTAATTTCTTCATAAACACCTCCTCCAACTCCTACAAACACTATTTATATCCTCCACATTCACACTGTTCAGAGCCAGAGCGGTCAGCTGACAAGAGCACACAGCACACAAGAAGAGGAAGAAGAGGGAGAGGGGGATGAATAATGCAGAGGGAGGAGAGGAGGAGGGAGGGAGAGGAGGAGGGAGAAAAGGGAGAGCAGGAGGGAGGGAGGGAGAGGAGGGAGAAAAGAGATAGGAGTAGAGAGAGAGGGGAGATGAGGAGAGGGGAAAGGAGGAGGGAGAGAAGGGAGAGGAGGGAGAAAAGGAGAGGAGTAGAGAGTGATAGGAGAGGAGGAGGGAGACAAGGGATAGGAGTACAGAGAGAAGGGAAAGGAGGCGGGAGGGAGAGAGGAGCGAGAAGGGAGATGAGGAGGGAGAGAGAGAGGAGGGGGGAAAGGAGAAGGGAGAGGAGTAGAGAGAAAGGAGAGGAGGAAGGAGTGATTAGAGGAGGAGAGAAGGAAGGGAGGGAGGGAGAGAAGGAAAGAGGGTGGAGAGAAAGAGGGAAGGAGACAAGGTGTGAGAAAAGGGAGAGAAGAGGAGAGAAGGGAGGGAGAGAGAGATGAAGAGGGAGGGAGGAAGAGCGAGAGAGAGACAGGGGGAAGGGTTGAAGAATAGAGGGTGCGGGTGGGGCCATTGATCCACTGTTTGTTTACATTGTTGTGGTTTTAAAGGGACAGACCACAGCTGAGATTCAACATGAAGTTTTATCAATGAAAGAGAGAAGAGAAAGAACTTATTTTTATTTTTTTTGGCAGCAACAGAACAGAGCAAATACCTCCGTGTTCTGTTTGTGATGTTTGTCCAAGCAGGTCTTCAGCACACAGCCATGACGATGATTGTTTTTAGTCAAATATATTTACAACTAATGAAATAAAGGTTAAAATGGCGACTGAAGGAAGATATTTGAAAGGTTTTTATATTACACATAATTGACTCTTGTAAACTTTTAGCCATGTTATAATCCTGTTACCTCCTCAAAAACAAACCTGGAGTTGTATTTTGTCTCATTCACACATGTTTGAGTAACTCTTTATTATTAGTCTGTCTACATCTCCAAAACTCCAAATGCACTGTTCCACCTTGTGATGTCATGAAGTGGTAGTTTTCAGCTCTTTTTACTTTTAGTTCAGTAGAGATTGTCCATTCCAGGTCTGAAATGATCCAGATGATTCTAGTGAAGGTGTGTGGAGTTTAAAAACACAGTGGAGCACTTCCTGTTTACCACATGATGACATCACAAGGTGGAACAGAGTGTTTCCTGTTTGAGAGAAGAAGTCAGCCTAAACTCAGCAGGGTTTGTGTGTTAAACATGTGTGAATGAAACAAAACACAACTCCAGGTCTGTCTGTGATGAGGAAATTACATTAGAACAGAGATCAGAGAATAGAGTAATATGGGATCTTTAAAATGTATTTGGGACTTGTCTTTTTATAGTACAGATAATAAGTATGATGATCCAATTACGATCATGATTACTCGACTTTAGTCACTATTATCCCGATCAATCAAGACTCACTCTTCATCCTGGAGCCGCTCCTCGTCTTCCTCGCTGTGGCTGTGGTTGCGTATGGGGGCCAGGCCTTCTGTCTTGGTGTTGTAGTTATGGAAACACACGTTGAGCTTCTCGTCAAACTCGTTGACCAGGTCCTCCATGGACTTGAAGCTCATCATCTCAGAGAAGTTGTCCAGCTCAGAGAAGTCCTCACGAGCGATGGGCACCAGGGCCACAGTGGAGGAGGTGGAGTAGGTGGAGTGTTCTGGGGAGTCCATACGGCACGGGCGCAGGTCCTCGAACTCCTCATCCAAGCAGACGAGCGGCGCTTCCATGGCGACCCCTACTGGCACCTGGGAGGATAACAACACACTTTCAGTTAGCGGTTTGGCAGTTTAGACCCTTCACAAGTCGACGTGTTCTGCTTTGTAAACTCTAAAATGGATCATCAGGGCCCGAGCACGAATGTGTGAGAGCTCTAATGTATTTGTAACATTTTCAGAATCACAAAAATCAAGCCATAAACAATAATGTACAGACAGTTAAGTGGAATAAAACATCAGACTTCAGTGAGCTCTAATTCTGAGTGAAGACCCAGAGAAAAAATACCAGCAGACGGCTCAACAGCGCCACCTCAAACTTTTCCGTAGGGCCAAGGAGAGCCTGACCCAGAAAAAAATCTACACAGAAAGATGAAAAGTAGCATGAGAAATATACATATCCAAACATGTGAAAAATTATATTATGGCCCCTCCCCCAAATTGTACAGGAAGTCGGCCATAATGAATCAAACCCAAGACAAAAACACATGTCGTTTTAACATCTCCTCCAACAGTTTTCACTGAAAACACACAAACTTTAACAGCAGTTTGTGTGTTTTCAATTATCAATTAGATTTTTTTTCCACACAAGTTTGAACGTTGTCATGGTGATTTTTCAACAAAATGGATGAAATTTTTTTAAATAAAATTATAACTTTCACAAACATTATCAGATTGGGAAGGTCCCATTGAAGGCTGTGTACAGAGCTGAAATCATCTGAGCCCCTGCACATGGACCACAATCATCCAACTGACCAATCTACTGCTCACAGCAAATAGTGCTGTAATAATGTACATGTCAACACCAGGGGGCGATATAGAGGGAGGCTGTTAAATTCATTAATCTGCATCTCACAGAGCAGACGATTTCCATCCCTCAGTTTTATTTTTATTCACTTTAATAGCAGCTAATGAGATAAAAATATCTGAAATGACTCATTGAGCCAAACAGGACGTTTTCCTCTGGGACAGAGTCTGAAAAAGAGACTAAGTGTGGAAAAATGGGACTGAACAATATTGCTTAAGCATTGTTTGTTTGGGTTTTTTTGCTGAATGACAACCATATGGAAGCAATAACCTTGAATTTTATTTAAAAAAGTGTTGTTTTATTGAACATTACTGTCTATTAAAACTATGAGTTTGTGTTTTCATTGTGTTTTGAGCTCATCATTGAGTTTATTAGAATCAAAATGGAGTTGATCCATTTTAGTGTCATGGCAATACTCATTTGTATGAAAAAAAAATCCAATATCCAAATGTTCTTCAGATTCTTTGTGTCTAAACCAAACCTTATGTAAATGAGCTGTGTTTTTATCAGGAGACAAAGCAGAGACAGGTTTATGAGGCAGAAGGGGCCCGGGGCCCAGAGGGACTCACAGCAGCACCTGCAGGGAATACACCCACTCAGCTATTCAAGGACTCCTTAAATTTATTTTATTGTTTGTGGAGGAAAACTTCATATGTCACTGCCATGTTTTATTTCATATTTTTTAGGCAGAATCATTTTAATAATAGTTAATATGTGCATGCATCATTTAATATAAAGAAACAAACAAAAATAAACCAAAACACTTAAGTCAAGGCGACAAGTCTCACATTGGGGTATGGAATCAATTGGCCTGGCAAAAAGAGAAAAAAAAATCATAAAATGAGCATCGCAACAACATTGCCCGCCCTGACTCCACAGCGCCACCATGAGTCAGACCCTGTGGCAAACGCAACAGGCAATTTGGCTCAGGTCAACCAAATTCAGAGCATTGACAGAAAAAAGCACATTTGTGTCACATGAAGAACCTCAGTGTTTCTGCCATAGATTTGGTTTGTGATATCGATATTACCTCAGCCAATACTACAATACTGAAATTTTATATTTGTGCAGTTCTCTTTAGTGACATAAACCATTTAAAACTTTAAAATCAATATATATTTGGAATGTGAGGTTCATGTGCATAAAAGTCTTTTATTTGGAGCGAGTAAAGTTCATACATCACAGCTCAATGTGGCCAACAGCAATTATTTGAGCCTCCTGCCAAGATCTGAAGTCTGAAAGTCAATTTGCATTTTTGTCAACTGAGATCTAAAAAAATCCAGTCCAAAGTGTATTTTAGAATGGCTCAGGTCACAGCAGGTACAGTCGTTTAAGACCCATGTTACACCACGACATATTCACAAAGGAAACACAGACACATACAGGAAGTGCTTCACTGTGTTTTTAAACTTTATACACCTTCAATAGAATCATTTGGGTAATTTCAGCCCCGGAATTGCTAATCTTGGTAGGTAAAAGGTAAGGTAAAAGGACCTGTGAACTTGAAAACTACCACTCCACGACATCACAAGGTGGAACAGAGCATTTGGAGCTTTAGAGATGTAGACAAACTAATAATAAAGAGTTGCTGAAACATGTGTGAATGAAACAAAACACAACTCCAGGTCTGTTTTTGAGGAGGTAATACCTTTATAACACATCTTAAACCTCACTGTCAGTTTGTGTACTATAGGAGCTTTAACACTTTAATATCTCCCCTAAGGAAAAGAGTCCTTGATTGTCCCAGTCCAGTCATTACACAGCTACACCGCACACGTTACAATTTTGTGCATTATTCATTCATTTCATTGACTGACAAAAGCAAGGCTGCCAACACCACATTCACACTAGGCGAGGCAGGTGAAGTGACAGTTTCCATTAGAGTCACTGGTATCCCACTCCTCCTGGTATTCCCAGTGAGACGTCTCCCTTCCCAATCCTGACCAGGCCCAGTCCTGCAGTTTCAGAGATGTGAGCAGACTGAGCACTGGCTGACAGGTTCACCACCATCAGAGGCTCATTTCCTGAACTATAATCTAAATGTTCATGTGCAGCATTTCTTACATTTTGACTGAATCACGGCTTCAGATCCTTCATGATTCTTTTATGAGCTGTAGTTTTTTCAGTGTAATTACATGAACCTGTCTGTTTCTCTCCAGTTGCTGTTGTCCTGAGTGGAGTCCATTTAAAAGCAGCTTGTACATGGCCTTTCCACCTCACAGAGCGCAGACAGAGTTTTTTTCAGCTCTCCTCTTTCTGCCTCCTCCTCTCCTCTCTCTACGGCCTCCATCACTTCTCCTCTCTCCTGTCCTCCTCTCTCTGCTTCCTCCTCTCCTCTGTGTTTTCTCCTCCTCTCCTCTTCATCTATGCCTCCTCCTCTCCTGTTTTCTCCTTCTCTCCTCTTCCTCTCTTTGCCTCCTTCTCTCTTCTGTGTTTTCTCCTCCTCTCCTCTTCCTCTCTGCCTCCTCCTCTCCTCTGTGTTTTCTCCTCCTCTCCTCTTCCTCTCTGCCTCCTCCTCTCCTCTGTGTTTCCTCCTCCTCTCCTCCTCCTTTCTCTGCCTCCTCCTCTCCTCTGTTCTCTCCTCCTCTGCCTCTCTCTCTGCCTCCTCCATCACATCTCCTCTCTTTGCCTCATTCTCTCCTCTGTTCTCTCCTCCTCCTCTCCTCTCTCTACGGCCTCCATCACATCTCCTCTCTGCTGTCCTCCTCTCTCTGCCTCCTCCTCTCCTCTGTGTTTCCTCCTCCTCTCCTCCTCCTTTCTCTGCCTCCTCCTCTCTGTCTCCTCCTCCTCTTCCTCTCTAGTGTTGGTCTGTATACTATAGTTGCTCCATTTCTCTGTGTTTTTTGTGTACTATTAAAGCCACTGCAGTTTTGCGGGATTCTCACCACAACCTTCTGGTTAGTGGGCGGACACTGCAACACTGTCACCCCAAAAGGTCCAGTTATGTCAGCTTGAAGAAACAAAACTCATATGAAGTTAAGTTGTATTATAGAAGAAAACAAGAAGTTTCAGCAATACTCAGGAGAGGTTTGAACCGGTGACTGTCTGGTTAGTGGGCGTAAACTTAGCCACATTATTCTGATGACTTAAAAAAGATGAGGAACTTTACATTGTGAAACTTGGCTCGTCTAGGTCTCATTTTGCTAATGGACTTTTGCAGCTAAGACTAAATCAGTGCCAAACGTGCCTGGTGGAGTGTTCTGGCCAAAAGGCACAAGGGCAAACAAACCCCACGGAGCTGATCTGTGCTTTTAACATGACCTTGAGACGGGACGCTCAGGTGGACCGGGGGAGGTGTGGACGCCGTTACGGAGGTCAGTTCAATAGAAGCAGCTCAATGGCACTGGGGGAATTAACGTCAGCAGGTTTTTTTTTCAGAAGGGTGATAGATTAGGCCTGTTGCCATAGCGATTAACAATTTGAAAGAAAATATTGAATTAAAAATGTTGAGTATAAAAAATAAATGTGTCATGTCATAACGTCTTTCTTCTCTCACTGATCCAATCGTTGGGTTTGGGACTTTTTAAAAACATTTATACATTTAATAAAAAAAATAAGTTTAAAATAAAAAACGCTGGATGCATATTGTTCAAAAAGACATTTAAACTGAATTACGTTCATGCTTCATAAAATTTGGCGTTTTTTGTTTGGTTTAGGACATATTCTGGTGAGTGGTGAAATATTAGAACTGTTGCCATAGCGATTAACAATTCATACAAATGTCCAAGGCCATTGTTGATCAAATAGGTGATCGATAATGTTTCAATAAGCAACATTTCTGGATAATAACGTCTGATCTGATGGTGTTTTAAAGACACAGGCTTCAAGAATCAAAACATGAGACATAAAATACTGTATTTTTCATCGGCCTAGATATGAAAAACACATTCAAATTCAAATTTTATGACAAATTTGAGCCAGATTTCTGTACAAATGAATGCTAATGCTAACAGTTTGTACGTACACTCACAAGAGGCTGTACCAGTGTGGGCCCCGGGGTAAAACAACCTGACTGACATCACAGAGGTGTCCAAAGCCTCATATTAACACAACTCACATCAAGGCCCAGGAAAAAACTAGTCTCATCCAATGCAACCTAAATACTATTTTTGTCATTTTCCCATCATGCACCAGAAAACCCTTCACTCAAATCATAACGAAATAATAAAACTCCCTCATTTACCCCATTATACCAGACAAAAGAGGAAACTGATGCAAGTACAAGTCATGGTGGGTGGGGGAGGAGCGGAGATGCTTGGAAGGAGATGGAGAAACCATGGTGACAGAAGGCGAGGATGAGGAATGCATCCCACAATGCCCGAACACGGTACCTTTACGAGACGAGTCAGACTTCTTCAACCGTTGCTACGACGATTCATTCCAGGTGAAGTCTGTCCCAGAGAACGATGGCAGCCGTGTTGTGTTTCCCATAAAAATGTACACAGCCGAGTCTATGTCCTCACACAGCCCAGTGTGTGTGCGTTTGATTCACAGTCAAGAAGCAGTGTGTGCTCTCTCTCTCTCTCTCTCAGAGCATGCGCACTGCAGAGATACACTGACGCCATGGTCGCCAGGCCCCCCTCCCTCTTCCTCTCCCTCCTCCTCTCCTCTCTTCTCTCTCCAAGCCTGCACACTAACAATCTATGCTGACGCCATGGTCGCTAGGTCCCCCCTCCCTCCTCCTCTCCCTGCTCCTCTCTCTCTCTTTTACTGTCTCTCCCTCTCCTCTCTCTGTCTCTCTCTCTCTCCTCTCTCTGTCTTTCTCTCTCCTCCTCCACCTCTCCTCTCTGTCTCTTTCTCCCTCTCCTCTCTCTCCTACTCCTCTCTCACACTAGTACTACCAATCTATAGTCACACCATAGTAGCTAGGTCCCCCCTCCTCCTCTCCCTCTCCTCTCTCTGTCTCTCTTGCCATCTCCTCTCTCTGTCTTTCTCTCTCTCTGTCTCCTCCTCCTCTGCTCTCTCTCCCTCTCCTCTCTCTGTCTTTCTCTCTCTCTCTCTCTCATCCTCCTCTGCTCTCTGTCTCTCTCTTCCTCTCCTCTCTCTGTCTTTCTCACTCTATCTCTCCTCCTCCTCTCCTCTCTGTCTCTTTCTCCCTCTCCTCTATCTGCCTTTCTCTCTCCTTCCTCCTCCTCTGCTCCTCTCTCCTCTCTCCAAGCACGCACACTTGTACTACCAACCTATACTCACACCATAGTAGCTAGGTCCCCCCTCCTCCTCCTCTCCCTCTTCCTCTCCTCTCTCTGTCTCTCTCACCATCTCCTCTTTCTGTCCTTCTCTCTCTCTCTGTCTCTCCTCCCTCTCCTCTCTCTGTCTTTCTCTCTCTCCTCCTCCTCTGCTCTCTCTCCTCTCTCTGTCTTTCTCAATCTATCTCTCCTCCTCTCCTCTCTCTGCCTCTCTCTCCCTCTCCTCTCTGTCTTTCTCACTCTCTCTCCTCCTCCGCTCCTCTCTCTCCTCTCTCTGTCTTTCTTTCCCTCTCCTCTCTCTCTGTCTCTCCTCCCTCTCCTCTCTCTGTCTTTCTCTCGCTCCCTCTCTCTCCTCCTCCTCTGCTCCTCTCTCTCTCTCCTCTCTCTGCCTTTCTTTCCCTCTCCTCTCTCTCTCTGTCTCTCCTCCCTCTCCTCTCTGTCTTTATCTCTCCCCCTCTCTCCTCCTCCTCTGCTCTCTCTCTCTCCTCTCTGTCTTTCTCACTCTCTCCTCCTCCTCCGCTCCTCTCTCTCTCCTCTCTCTGTCTTTCTTTACCTGTCCTCTCTCTCTGTCTCTCCTCCTCTCTTCTCTCTCCCTCTCTCTCTCTTTCTCCTCCTCCTCTCCTGTCTTCTCTCTCCATGCACACACACTAGTACTACCAACCCATACTCACACCATGGTCACTATCCCCCCCCTCTCCCTCCTCTCCCTGTCATTTTCTCTCTCTCTCCTCCTCCTCTCTCCATCACTGCCTTCATCCCTCGCCCCCCCTCCCACTCTGCATTCATTATGGACAATATTCAGGGGAGCAGAGCGGGGGGAGGAAGAGGAGAGAGGAGGTGGGGGAGGAGATGAAGCTGAAGGTGGTGTTGTGGTCTTCAAACACACAGACACATATGAACAAGGAGCACATGATCCACGGGGGTCACAGTGGGGAAAAATGAAAAATAAACACTGTCGTCATAGTGATTAACAATTCAAAACAAATAGAGCCATAATTACCAGGTGCTGGATGAATGTTTGTGTTTGGAACGATCAAAAGTCCTCAGAATCCTGCACAGGGAATGTAAAGAGGAAACGGACAGGTTTGACTTATCTGAAACTTGTTTTTTTCTTTTTTTAATCTGAATAGGTCCAAATGACACAAACCTTTTTAAATCTTCAGTGTCTTTGTGTTTCATCAGAGCATTTGTTCGTCTGCTTCATCACGTTTGTCTCCACAAGCAGAAGGACACTTTTCTGTTTATTTATGTATTTATTTATTTCATTTTATTTTTATTTTTTTTACAACTTGACTACGCAACACAAATCATGATTTTCAAGTGTCTCTGTGTATGTCATGACAAATTAAAGCTGCACTATGTAACGTCCCTGCTGGGTGCATTGCCAGTTGCTTGTTTCCATAGAGGTGTTATTACTTTGCCTGGGGTGTTCCACAGTAAGGCATTAAGTGTCTATTTATTGACATTTATTCGTGGACAGGTATTTTATTGATCCATTCTCAAAGTAAGTGTGCTTGCGTCTGCACAGATCTGACCTGTAACTTGTCTTGGTGGCACTGCCTGCTTGTATCCATGGAGACAGATGGACAAAGGTGAGGAGATTAAACATTCACCATGTCCAATCTGTTTTATGTGTCTGTCCAAGTGTCTTTGGTGCCCTCTGGTGAATTGCAAAGACATTACAAATATTAAATATTTTTTGTATCTAAATACAACTTTAAATTACACCAGGAAAGTAAAGTATCGCCACAGCAACATTTCAGTGTTGGACAAGGAGCAGGTCCGTCCTTATTTAAAGGGCCCACATTACTCTATTTTGTCCTCATCACAAACAAACTCAGACATGTGTGAATGAAACAAAACACAACTCCAGGTGTGTTTATGAGGAGGGAACAACATTATAACATGACTTAAGGCTCACATGAATCCATTTTGTGTAATATAGGAGCTTTAAAGATTAAATAAATCATTAAAATGTAATTCAAATCTAAAAAGGGACCATAACCTTTAAAGATTGAGTATAGATAGGATATAGAGCCCTCTAGTGAACAGTGCAGGTATTGCAGTGTCTTTGAAAAGTTGCTAATTGTGGAATTGTAATGTCTTTTTTCCCCTCACATTTTCGACAGCAGTGGTCCCCAACCTTTTTTGCACCACGGGCTGGAATAATGTAGGTTTTATAAGTGCATAAAAAATACAACTCACCACACGCTGCATCACTGGGAGCCCTGCACTTGTTTCTTCTTTCCTTCTTGCTCACCTTTGTTTCTTTCAAAAAACTCTAAATCTTTCTTTTAATTTACTGTTTTTGTGCGGCCCGGTACCAAATGCGTAACAGACCGGTACCGGTCCCGGTCCCCGACCCGGTGGTTGGGGACCACTATTCTACAGGGCCACACACAATAACAAATAATAAACCAGAGGGCCCATAACAAGACACTGAAGCCACTGTGAGAGACTGCTCATAGTGACAGATTCAAAGTGTCGTAGAGTCTGGGGTTTGAGTGTAAGACATGTGGTGTGTACAGCCTTTATGCTGATGTTTACACGAAACTGACTCTGGGTTTCAAGTTGGTTTCTCTGATCACACAGGTTAACTCATCAGCTCTGAAGAACATGGCATGCTGGGTAATAAAACCTGTAACCACATTCTGAGCAGGACCCTGGTCCTCAGTCTGAAGACAAACTGAACCAGATCAACTATAGACCTGTGCAGTCCTCTGGGCTCATGCTCACATCATTGTTCACACCACTACAGTCAAAATACTTTATGATTAAAGTCAGTTCTGTGTTTTAAACTCGTCTGAACCCAAAACCCTCGATATTTTGCATTTTTCATTTTATTTCCAACCCTCGTATCATCTGTGCCGATTAAAACATTTTCTTAAATTAAATGCAACATTAAATATAACATTTTTGTGTTAATTTCAGAGAGTGTACGACTGTGGGGACATAAACGTCTTTGAGACAGGAGCAATGTTCCCTCTAATTTTTCACGAGTCTGAGCAAACACACAAACTCCCTGAGCGTCCCATGGACCAGTGTGAGCGACATCAGACGTGCACACTGTGGTCATCAGACGTGCGCACTGTGGTCATCAGACGTGTGCACTGTGGTCATCAGACGTGTGCACTGTGGTCATGCTGCATCACATCCATCCAAGTTAAATGGTTTATTAAAAGAATCAAATTACCACATTTACATTTCTGTTATAAGACTTTTAATTAAGTGCTTTAGCCACTTATACAATGAAAATGACAAAAATCTTGCTCATGACCTGTGTAGTATGTTAATGCTATTGGAAGAATAAATATTTAATTTTAACTATGGCAAAACATGAACTTCCAACCAAATCAAGCCAACTGTAAACTTGAAAACACACTTAACATTTTTATTATAAAGCTCTGACTTGTATTATGAGTATAAGTCATTGTGTGAAGCTTTGTGCACTGAGTGAGATTGTCCTACTGTGTCTGGGAGACAGTCCGGTCTTTTTCAGTATATGACACGATCATTTGATTTTTACAGCTCATAAACTAGAGACAGTCAATGACCAATACACCATCCATCCATTTTCTTGCCCTGGCGGAGTCCAACATGCACCGGGAACAGGTCTGACTTACTGCCGGCAATGAACACAGCTCCTGCTCCGGTCATACAGGGACCGGACAGCCCTTAGCAAAGGGCCCCGGACCCCATACTCCCAGAGCACCCCCCAAAGGACACCACGAGGGACACGGTCGAATGCCTTCTCCAGATCAGAGACGTGTCAGCCAAGACAGTCCCACAACATCCAGAGACTTGAGGTACTTGGGACGGATCTGCCTCCAAGTCCCCAGTCTCTGCTTCCTCCTCGGAAGACATGATGGGGGGATTGAGGAGATCCTCAAAGTATTCCTTCCACCGCCCGACAACATCCCCAGTCGAGGTCAGCAGCTCTCCACCCGCACTGTAAACAGTGTTGGTGAAGCACTGCTTCCCCCTCCTGAGGCGTCAGAATTTCTTTGCCAGAATTTCTTTGAGGCCGTCCGATAGTCCTCCTCCATGGCCTCCCCGAACTCCTCCCAACCCCGAGTTTTTGCCTCTGCAACCGCACGAGCCGCGGCACACTTGGCCCGCCGGTACTCATCAGCTGCCTCAGGAGTCCCACGAGCCAACAAGGCTCGATAGGACTCCTTCTTCAGCTTGACGGCATCCCTTACTTCCGGTGTCCACCACCGGGTTCGGGGATTGCCGCCGCGACAAGCACCGCAGACCTTACGACCACAGCTACGAGCAGCCGCATCGACAATAGAGGTGGAGAACATGGCCCACTCGGAGTCCATGTCTCCAACCTCCCCCGGGATCAGGGAGAAGCTCTCCCGGAGGTGGGAGTTGAAGACCCCCCTGACAGAGGGCTCCGCCAGACGTTCCCAACAGACCCTTACGATACACTTGGGTCTGCCTGGTCTGTCCGGCTTCCTCCTCCGCCAGCGGATCCAACTCACCACCAGGTGGTGATCGGTTGACAGCTCAGCCCCTCTCTTCACCCGAGTGTCCAAGACACGCGGTCGGAGGTCAGATGACACGACAACAAAGTCGATCATCAGCCTCCGACCTAGAGTGTCCTGGTGCCACGTGCACCGATGGACACCCTTGTGCTCGAACATGGTGTTTGTTATGGACAAAGTGTGACTAGCACAGAAGTCCAATAACAAAACACACTGAGAGGAATCTGTATCTGCACAGCTGCTCTATTACTGTACATTTACATAACATATCAAAACACAATATATAATGTATATTTGTATATAAAATATAGTCAAAACAAGTGGTATGGGTCAAAATAAATATATATTTACAAACCACACACTGCAAACAGTGAACAAACACACACACTTCAAAATGTAAACAAACACACACTAGAAACTAAAAACACACTGTACATGATTGTACAGTGTGACAGTCATTCTGTGACAGAGGCTCAGTGGTTAGAGGTTAGAGGATCGAGTCCCGCTCAGTTTAGAGGGAACAGTGGACAGGAGCCACATGAACAAGTCACAGGGAAGGAAAAAAATGACTCAATCTCACTCTACTGTAGGAACTCAATTCATTATTTGCAATAGTAAGAGGAAATGCTTGTAATGACTAAATGTAACCACTTGGAGGCAGCATTGCATAACATACATACAGCATGTTGATTCAGTTTTACCAAATGTCAAACGTGCTCGGCTAAACTGTGTTTTATATTTTTATTTTACACAAAATAACTGAGGAAAAAACAAAACAAAAAGCAAACTCACAATTAAATATATGATTATATTATAGATATATAGGTTTTTAAAAATGTACTTGAAGAGTAAAAAGTAGTAGTATTTCACACAAATGTTAATTTGTTAAATGTTGAGATGTTGACTGAAAATGATTCATATTTTGATTCATATTTTGTTTTCCTCATGAATTTTGTGTACAGTATTTATTTCTGTTTGCTCAAAGGCAAAGCTTGAACTCGAAAACTGACATGGTCATAGTCTGTATACATAAATGGACAGAGCTAACCTGTTAGTCGCTGTGTTACAAACAGGAAGTGTGTGTGATTCAGGCTCCAATTCACTTTACATTGAAAAATGGTCGTCCCTCTCTCTGTAACTCTCCAGTGAGCGTTGCCATTTTAGTCAACAGCCTCGCTCTGGATTGGCTCTTTGGTTGCTATGATACTCGCGATTGAAATTCCAAATAAGGAACTTGGCTCCAGATTGGCCCCTAGAACTGCTCTAGCCTCCATGAGCTTCATTTGACTGGAGCCGAACGCTGTGGGTGACGTCACACTCACTCAGTCCTTTATACAGTCTGTGTGTAAACTTGAATACTCTTTGTAGTGCTCAGAATTCCCCAGTGATATAAATTGGGTCAAGATATTTTTTGTGATCAGAGTTGAGTTCCTTCAAAACAGTCATAGTTATAGTTGGCCCTTAGTTCTTTCAAAGTGCTGCACAGAGCGATGAATGGAACAAAGCACTGGATGAAGCATTTGCTAAATAAATACAAAACATAAAAGGATATCTCTAAAAATGCAAAGTTAAAAAGCAGCTCTATTAATCTGTGTTTCAAATGGCCCTCGTCCTTCTGTCCCTTCTGTCCCTCTTGGTTTAAGTTTGAGTCAGAAATATTCCCTCCAAATCAAACTCTGCCCGTTACCACAGATGGCTAATACTTCACAATAATATTTTGTTCAATTCACAAATTTAAATGAGTTTTACAAAATGAGACGTATGTAAACTGTTCGAATGCATCGTCTGAGTTTAGAGTTCAGACCAAACACACGCGACACAGCTGAAAACAGGCTGGCCCCAGTATCGGCCCAGTATCGGCTATAGTACTGGATCTAGTATCGGCTCTAGTATCGGCTCCATACAGACGAATGAAGAGCCGTAGCAAACAAACTGACTTAAACAGGGGAACATCAGCTCTAATATGAATAAATAAAACACAGAATCTCACAAATTGAATTGATTCACAAATGTTTCAGGTTGATGTGTTTTACACAAATACTTTTATTTATCTCACAGGGACAGTGCACACAGTATTTTCATTATTATTCAGAGCTTTTCAAACCGTGGCCAAGCACAGATTGCCCTAAAGAGCGGTACATTTGTCCAGTGTGAGTCAAAACAAAACATTTTCAAATGAACCCAGGCGCGGTTTGATTGGGGCTTTGTCCTGGTTGGAGGAGGTGTGTCAGAGCACGGCCCGGGGACTCATGCACATGCACAATTTATATTTACAGGCCCTGTGTTGTGCGTGGAGAGGCTATGATGAAAAAGTGAAAAAACTCACACCTCGCCTCCTGTTGTCCTTGCTGCTCCACACTGCTGTTTAATCCATAAACTCACAGAAACAAAAAAGAAACAAAACAAATAAGTTTATAGGTCTATTTAAAACATTAAAAACAGGAGCAGGTGTGATTATAAAAGTTTGTTACCAGATTATTAAATTGAATTAGTGGCACCAAAGTATCATGTATTTCACAGTTATTGAAATGTATTCCATTTTTGTGAAGCAAAAGCCAAAAGCCCTTTTCCCGTCTCTGGTGTGACATGTTTATACTTACACAGTCATGAGAGCTTGTATTAAAAGTTCCTGTATCAAAGTTCAACAAACAGGTGAGATACTGAGTCAGTCTGTTGTCGTAGTCTCTTATAAATACATTTTATAAATACATTTATAGTGTTATTCTCTTTTGAGAGAGCGACGGCCAACCTGCTTTTTCAGTGATGGGTTTAAACTCTTATCCCCTGAGTGAAGGTCTGAGTGAATCTAAAGGTTTAAAGTAGAGGCTGAAGTCTGTGTGTAGATTATTGGCATAATCCAGGACAGAAACAAATAAAAAATGGTTTCAATAGGATCCTAGATTTGTTTCTATAATAAAATGATCATTTGGATTTTAAACTATTCTGAGATATGTTTTTAGTTTTCGACAAGTCAAAACTGAAAATATTTCCAGGTGGAGACTCTTTCAAGTGCTGCACCATTTAGTGAATACACTGATTTAAACCCATCAGCTTCTACTGCAGGGTTCTGTTTGAAAAATCATTTTTTAAACCTTAATCAACATCAAGACAAAAGTCTGTTTTTCATCGTTGTCCCTGGACAGATGTTAAAAGTGTCACCCTAAAAACAATAACAGATGACAGAATAGAGTGAGAGCAGGACATTGGAGCTGAGACTTAAATAATAATAGTGTGTGTGCAGGAGCAGAAACACACAATCACAGGAAAGGTCAAATTGCGTCACTATTAAAATAAGTTTATTAAAAAAACATTAAGACAATGACGAGACAGGGCAGGTCCGGTGGGTTCAGGCTCGCAGCTCTGATCTGATCCATGTTTTCAGATGTTTTTTTTTTTTTTTAAAGATCATAAACTCTTAAGGGAATGTCTGAGATGCTCGGACACAAAGGCTTTGGCAGAAGACACTTTTCAAACTGCACAGCCTCGTTGTGCTCGTCCCTGTGCCTCACACACCGTCTGATGGAGGACATGACAAACTGTGTGTGACTTTATATATTAGACAGAGATTTGAGGATTTCATGACCTTTTCACAGAAGACAATGTTTTTGTAAAATGTTGCCGTGGTGATGTTTTTGAGGTTTTTGTCCAGTATCTTTGTTTGTTCAGTGACTTTATTGGTTTAAATGAGGTTTGTGTTTGTGTTTGTGCTTAAACTGTGTGTTATGGGGACATGACCGCAGAATGTATGAATAATGTGTCTGACTGAGTTTGAGCTGATGAACCGAAAATGTTCCATGTTACATTAGACTTTTATGCTAAGTATTTAAATATGTGACGTGAATGACAGGTCTGAGTCAATTTTAGAGACTGACCGGGTTTTTTAATTTTTTTCATGGCTGATACCAACTGTTTAGAATCCAGAGAAATTGATACCGACAAGATCTGCCCATATTTTTTAGGTCGATACTGATTATTTTCCCCAAATCATGTCATTTAAATTCACTACAAACTCCCTCAATGCTCTTTTTACCGTACACCTTTAAGAGAGCTGTGTCGTCACGTTTGTGCAGCTTTGTCTTTGTATTAAAGTGTTAATATAAAGTTTTTTTTGTGCGCTCTTTAGGCAACACATCGACCAAAACAAAATATCACCCTCTGCTGGAGATTTAAGGCCGATCGTTGATTAAAAAGTCAAAATATCAGCTGTCTGTCCCAGTTTGTACGGAAAGATATTTATTTCTTTTCACTGGCGACAAAAACATCTGTCTCTTTATTTGCAGTTTTAGATGTAGAGAAGCAACTTTAAAATGGACATAAATAACCTGCTGGCCACCATGTTCCAAATAGGAAGTGATCATAAGACTAAGTAGTTTGATAAATATGATTCTGTCCATTTTACTGCGTCTGATGAGAAGTTAAGGATTTGATGATTTACACTGTCGGTTTCTTTACACTTAAAGCCAAAAAATTCAAATCTCGTCTGAAGCTGGATCGTTGTGTCACACTAAACTTTTAATGATCTGAGTTTGAAATGCGGCATAATGATGTGATGGACTCAAACAACTTTCGAACTGTCAAAAAATGTGATTTATTTGTGACAATTTTACCGTCGTCCCACTTCCCACAGACGACAGAAAGTTCAGATATTTTCTCTCTATGTTTTTAATAAAGTAAATGCAATGAACACAGATCTGTCTCAAATCAAAATCAAATCCTCCCCATGATGAGAGACGCTGGACAATGAAGAGAGAGACAGAGAGAGAAAGAGACGCTGGACAATAAAGAGAGAGAGAGCGAGAGAGAGAGATAGAGAGAAAGAGATGCAGGACAATAAAGAGAGAGAGTGAGAGAGATATGGAGAGAGACAGAGACAAAGAGAGAAAGAGACGCTGGACAATGAAGAGAGAGACAGAGAGAGAAAGAGACGCTGGACAATAAAGAGAGAGAGAGCGAGAGAGAGATAGAGAGAGAAAGAGATGCAGGACAATAAAGAGAGAGAGCGAGAGAGATATGGAGAGAGACAGAGACAAAGAGAGAAAGAGACGCTGGACAATGAAGAGAGAGACAGAGACAGAGAGACAAAGAGAGAAAGAGACGCAGGACAATGAAGAGAGAGAGAAAGAGACAGAGAGACAAAGAGAGAAAGAGCCGCTGGACAATAAAGAGAGAGAGAGAGAGAGCGAGAGAGAGACATGGAGAGAGACAGAGACAAAGAGAGAAAGAGATGCTGGACAATAAAGTGAGAGACAGAGAGAGAAAGAGATGCTGGACAATAAAGAGAGAGCGAGAGAGAGACATGAAGAGAGACAGAGACAAAGAGAGAAAGAGATCCTGGACAATAAGGAGAGAGAGACTGAGAGAGAGACATGAAGAGGGACAGAGAGAAAGAGATGCTGGACAATAAAGTTAGAGACAGAGACAGAGAGACAAAGAGAGAAAGCGATGCAGGACAATGAAGGGAGAGAGACAGAGACAGAGAGAGAAAGAGATGCTGGACAATAAAGAGAGAGAGACAAAGAGAGAAAGAGACGCTCGACAATAAAGTCAAAGAAAGAGACAGAGAGACAAAGAGAGAAAGAGACACAGAACAATGAAGAGAGAGAGACAGAGAGAGAAAGAGATGCTGAACAATAAAGAGAGAGAGACAAAGAGAGAAAGAGACGCTCGACAATAAAGTCAAAGAAAGAGACAGAGAGACAAAGAGAGAAAGAGACACAGAACAATGAAGAGAGAGAGACAGAGAGAGAAAGAGATGCTGAACAATAAAGAGAGAGAAAGACACAGAGAGACAAAGAGATGCTGGAAATAAAGAGAGAGAGAGAGCGAGCGAGAGAGAGACATGGAGAGAGAAGACAGAGAAAGAAAGAGACACTGGAGAATAAAGAGAAAGAGACAGAGAGACAAAGAGACGCTGGACAATAAAGAGAGAGAGAGAGAGACATTGAATGATAAAGAGAGAGAGAGAGAGAAAAAGAGAGGGGGAAACACTGGATGATAAAGAGAAAGCGAGAAATAGAGAGACACTGGATGATAAAGCAATAACGAGAGAGAAATGCTGGATTATAGAGAGAAAGAAAGACAGAGAGAGAGAGGTGCTTGACGATAGTGAGAGAGGGAGAAAGAGAGAGAAATGCTGGATGATAAAGGGAGAGAGAGACAGACAGAGAGAGAAAGAGAGAGAGAGATACTGCATGATAAAGAGAGAGTGAGAGAAAGATGCTGATGAGGAGAGAGAGCGAGAAAGAGAGAGAAACGCTGCATGATAAATAGAGGGGAAAGCGAATAAAAAGTGTCATTCCTGGAGATTACATTTATGTCCCTCATCTAAAACATAGAGCTTAACAATGGAACTTTCGGCTCTTTTATGGGACCGAATCTTTTGGCTCCATTCACTTCAAAGAGTCGTTCATGAGACTGGCTCTTTTACTGTTTGTTTATATGACAGCAGCAAAGTGAGAACTCATTTTATCTGCAAACTAATCACAGAGAGAAACAGCCAAGGCTCAGATGTGTTTGAAATGGTTCAAAGTGAGAGTGAGAGAGAGTTTACCCTTTGGAATTATGGAGAATTTAAATAAAACAATAATAATTTTAAAATGTAATAGTTATAATATATCAAATGTGTTTTTTGTGCACAAAGCCTCTATTCTGATTCTTGTGTTAGTTCAGTGTTAATCAGCGTAAAAAATCAGACAAATTAGAAAGAAAAATATTTGGTTCTTTTGAAAAATGTGATCTGGATCCAACTGTTAAGGAATCGTTCAAAAGAGCCGATTCATTCAGAAACGTCACATTGGAGCTGTGTTTCGCTTCATTCACCTGTTTCATCCACTGCAAACTGTTTAAAATGAACTAGTTGTTTTGTTTCCTAAAAATCAGCTACAGCGCCTTTAAGCTCCAAACTTTATTCCAAAAGTTTGTTATCGCTGTTCTTCTGTAATCTCTTTCTACATCTCTAACCTCGGAGTTGAACAAGTGGCGAGGTATAAGTCTGGGTGGTTAGTAAACTCCAAACTTAAATGGACTTGTGCCGTGTGCTCTCGTGGTATCGCGGCTCCAGATCAGGTCCAGGATCAGCTCCGGGGTGGTCCCTCTCCGGGCTGAGGGAGGAGTGGCTTTGAGCCCAGATTTCATCGATTTTTTAGGGAAGATTCAATGTCCCCCTGGAGGAGACCCAGCGCAGGAGGGAGGGGCGGAGGCGACAGTTTGGACACTTTAGCCAAACTCGGTGGCGGACATCTTTATCACCAGTTCTAACCAGTTTAATCCGGTCAGTGAAGTTGTAGAAGGTTATGGGAAAGTCAGAGGAAGTGGAGAAGAGTGGAGAGTATGGAACGACACAGGAAAACAAGGAGGTAGAGAAATGTGACCACTGCATTTGACCCATCCTTCTACGCCGCTGGTGTGGCCACGGGGGACCCATCTCCAGATCTTGACCTAGTCTTGGTCAGGACCTGCTTAGCAAATCCAGACTGATCTCTCTTTGTATTTTTTATACAGATTGATATCAGTCTCAAACCTGGTCAAACGTCATTGTCCAATCAGATCCGTTTTTGCAGTGACACATGTGAAACGAAGGAGCTCATTGGTCACCTGTGATTTACAAATAAAATCACATTTCTCACACCTCAGATTAACAGAGTTTAGGCTTTGCTCTTTGATTCTACAGAAATCCACCATGTTTTTTCCTTTATTTCCTCCAATACCGAAAGATCATGCCTGTCCCTGATTGGCTAATCCACCTGTCAATCACATCTATTTAAAAACACTGAGATTCACTGTTGACCAGACTCACATCTTCATGAAGTAGATGTAGTAAAGAAGTGTGAGCTCTGGATCCGAGGCAAGGTCAGGATTACTTTAGCTGGAGGATTTGACCAAAATTGTGGGTTACGAGTACTTAGCTAGATGATCTCAAGATTTATGTTGATGGAGGAAGTGTCTGAGGTGAGGGAAGTCTGGGAGTCTCTGCTTTTATTGCTGTCAACCCAACGCAGCCCCATATCAGCAGAAAGAAATAGATGGATGGATGGAGCAACAAAAACCAAACCCAGATATGTTAAGAACACGCAGACTCCAAAAGAAATACAACTTGTCACCTTCTCACCGTGAGGCATGAAAACTGACTCACTGTGGCTCCTGTTTGTGCTCGTACACCTTCTCTAAGTGGGGCAGCAGTAGGAGGTAAACACAGCGTGGTGCCAGTGTTCAGATCTACATAATCTCTACATTCAAAATCCATTCTGGATCTGCAGAACGACGCCGAGGAGTTATTTTCACACAAGAAATATTTGAGTTTGGAAACACTTTAATAAATCCTCTTTGAGCAGAAATAATCATAAGATACGCTCCACACATTCACAAATATTTACAGTGTTTTTACAGACAAATATACAGAGGTGTAGAAACATGATCGTAGTTTCATTTTGGTCTTGGATGAAACAACTTTCAATTCAAAATACTGCTTTGTTTATTCTTTGTGTGGATTTACTTAAGACTTGTTTACATTACATTTTTGACACACTTTTTGATAAAAACCTTGAGCAATAGCTTCATTTGGAAGATTTCAGCGTGGTTATTTAAGGTGGGAAATGAGATGGTGTAATTCCTCGTTTGACCAGTAGAGGTCCAGAATAGAGAGCAACCTCTGAAACCTTAACTAAACCTTAGAAGAATCAAAACAACACAACAGGCCTGTGCATTTGTCATGTGTGCTCCTCACAGTAGTAACCGTAATTTGTTAGACACTGGTCAAAAGTCAAAAGTTTGGACACGCCCCCTCATTCAATTTTTTTTTATTTATTTATTTTTATTACTTTCTGCATTTTATATTGTCTGGGATTCAGAACACTCACTTCTTCAATACTTTCTGAAGATGTGACTCATATCAATGTGTACAGAGATCAGTCTGGATTTACCAGGCAGCATTTTGTAAACACACAGAAGACATTAAATATATGAAGTAAAATATATAGAGCAAAGAAAAAAAGGGAAATAGCTCTACTAAATATTTTATGACAAAGGAAAGGGTGAATACTTTGAGGATTAGAATACAAAATATAAAGAAAAATATTTAGAAGAGCCATTAAACTTTTGTTCTTTGCTTCATATTCCATATATTTTACATCATATGGAGGAACATAGATTTAGCTCAGCACATAAATGTAAAGATTTGAACATGATGCACCGGGTGACTATATGGTGAATATATTTTTATAAAAGACAGTGCCCTCATCACTTTACTCTTAAGCCCTGATGAAAACTCAGGCGTGGAAACGTGTAATCTGGTCCATGTCTTAATGAAGGACTTGTCATTTTTCTACGCAGAAGTGCCTCGGATTGTTTCAGGTCCAGTGCCGTTCACGTCTCCACGTCGGTCTGTGCTAAGCTAAATCTCTGTTCCTCCATAAGTGGTTTTATCCTTGAGGAGCACTTTTGTCCTTCTGTGTGACTCACCAGAGCCCCACTAAAGCACTCACCCATCTCCTGTTTTTATACTCTTCATGTATTTGATGTCTTCTGTCTGTATATTAAATGTAAAAAGTAGTAAAGATAAAGAAAACAAAAAGATAGTGTGTCCAAACTTTTGTCAGGTCATGTCGATGCTATACATAAACTCAAACATGTTTAAAATATATTCTAGACTTTTCCCTTGTCTATTTCATATCTGACAGTGTTGATTGACAGGAGCGCTGTAGTTCACTGATGCTTCACTAGATTTTCTGCCTCTTTTCAGTGAAGTCGAAAGTGGAACATAACAGCAGAGGATTATGGGATACTGTCAGCTACGGCAAGGTCACTCCTCCATTTTGGATTTGCAAAGTCCTTCAGCAAGTCAACACAGCGAAGAGCTCAGAATGTAGTTTTCAGGTTCACAGCTTCATGTTGTTGATTTATTGTTCAAAAGAGTCTCGAATGGACAGCAGCTCATTGGCCAAAAGATGACCACTGACTTTGACGTGCCACTCCAAAGATCGCCCCCTAGAGGAGAGACAAAAAAAGAAAGTAAATCACGAAAATCGAGAAAAAATAAGTAATCTATTTTATTTTGAAACCTGTACATGTATAGAGCTGTCAAAAGTATTGAAAATCAGACACAAATTGATACTGAAACTAGTATCGAAAACAGGATACTAATTTTTCACAGTTATTGATACTAAAAATGTTCCATTCACAGGACAGAAATGAACCTTTCCTGAATATCTTTAGAATGATTTTGAGCCGTATCAGAACAAGTATAAGACCAGATTCTATTGTCTAAAGAATCATTGTAGTATCAGAATCAGTATCAAGTATCAAGTCTATTCCTTAGTATTGAAATCGAATTTGAAATTTTAGTATCTTAACACAAGGAGTACACTTAGAGACACTGTACATGTGCTGTACCTGTACTCTGTGCTGCAGAAGTGGGTGAGCCTGGTCTTTTTGTCCCCTATGGGTTCCAGTAGATACATGCAGGAGTGCACATGGACTGTCTTTGGGACGTCCTGTTGTGAGATGGACACAGACGACACGTACATGGGGCCGGAGGACGGGTCAGACTGCCATGATCTGCAAGAAAAGACAAGACATGATAAGATTTTAATGTCTCTGGATTTATCTTCAACACAAGGACACTTAAAGACAAGCTTGACGGGGTGAATTTAGTGTCTTGCCCAAGGAAACAATGTCATGCACGGATGGGGCAACAGTAACTCAATTGGTAGAGTGTTTGGTGGTTCGAATCCTGCTGTCAACATAAACGTAATTGATAAAGCAGTCAGATCGTCTGGCGGGGTGATTTTAGCTCCCACAGATGAATACTGTCATTGTGTCTTTGGGCAAGACACTTAACCCACCTCGCTTCCAGTGTCTGTGAACACTTATATATGAATGTGGGATTAAACTTCAACCTTTGTGAGCAGTGAGCAGACACCTACTCACTCATCTATTGGTTCAACCTCCATACTTCCCATATGATCCCATTAAAAGTATTCCATGTGTTCAGCGCAGTGTGGGATGAATGTACCTGAGCAGACTGTAGACAGTGGGAGGTATAGACCCTAGCCCATGGCCCTGGCTCTGGATCTGGTACAGGTACAAGTCTGAGTCTGGACCGAGTGGGCGGAGTCTAGAGTCCCGCTGCAGACGAGGGTCAAACTGCGAGCGCTCAGAGAGGACCCTCCTCAGGACCACAGGGGGCGGGACCTCCAGCTCCAGACGGGCTCTCCATAAGGGCAGGGGGCTGAGGTCTGGGCACTGCAGGAGACAGAGGGTGTGAGAGATTTATATTCAAGAGGTTTTTTACACTTTAATGTCAGAATTTGAGAGTTAGTGCAGGGGACTGTCACAGGACAATTCACTGATTTTGAATAAAGATTTGATTTAAAATGACTAAACTACTTTTGAGATCAGCTCCAAAAACTTGAAATATTAAACTTATGGATTTAAGTCCTTTTTCAACTGATAACTGCACCTGATTTGTCTGTTATTAATGTTCACATCTTGATTTAAGGACACAAGTGAATTAAAAAACCAAGGTTCATGTAGAGCGGATTAATACGAAGATTTTAAAACCAAAATGACGAGTAAGAATCTCAAAGTAAGAAGATAGGTGTTATTTGAGACAAGAAAACATGATGGTTTAATGCCACTGTGAAACATTCCAAGTAAAGCATTAACATCTCCATGGAGACAAGCCAAATACAAAAGTTACCTAGCGCGCCTTTAATCAGAGCACACACCTCACATCGGCTTTACCTTCCTGTAGTCCAGCTGTAGTCCGTCTGGAGTGGTGAAACTGGTCCAGACCTGGTCCTGGTCCTGGCTCAGTTTCAGCAGAGACTCTGTGCTTCTCTCGAGCTTCAGGTGAGCCTCACTTAGCTCCTCCCCCTCAACGCTGTCTCCATGGCAACCAGGGGAGTCTGACCACACCCCTTCCTCAGAGTCTGGACTGGTACAGGTGGAACCGGACCAAAACACAGGCAGCTGCAAAGAAAAAGGAAGAATTTCAACCTGATAACCTATTTAAAAAAAAAATGGTATTATTGCTTTGTCTGGAATGTTCCACAGTATGGTATTAAATGTATCTCTATTTATTTAATTACAGCTGTTGTTATTGTCCCAAAATATCTAGTAAAGCATGTGTTCTTACTGAAAGCAGAAAGTTGAACCTGGAACTTTTACCTGGAAGAGTGTGTGCGCCTCTGAGATCATGTGACCCAGAGCCTGAGTCGCCGCCAGACTCTCACTGAGGTCCCTCTGATCTGGACCGAGGCTGCACTTCCTCTGTCCTGGTCTGAAAACACAGAGACAGAAACCATCAGGCTCATTACCATGGTCCAGATGATGTATAGAAAAAGCTATTTAGCGTTTATTTTGGCTCCTGAGCTCCTGGGAGTATAATGACAATCTGAAGTAAGTAAGTTTAACTCTAATAATAATGCTCTCCTCACCTGTTTCTGTGGTTGTCCCTCTGGCCCGCACTCAGGTGGAACAGTGAAGGGGCCAGACAGACCGCCATGTTGGTGTGGGTCATGTGATTCTCCTCTGAGCTGGACACAACGTCATACAGGAAGTAGAGCAGAGTCCTCAGAGCCTCACGCCGTTCGTCCGGCAGCAGCAAGATGGCCGACTGCACCGCGTCCATCTGCACGTCCTGAGGGAAGTCTGTGAGCACAAGGACTTATATTAGACAAGAAGTGACAGGTGAATATAACAGGACAGGAGTGTGTTCATTCAATGTTTTGTTTTGCAGATTTTCCACTTCTAAACATGTAATATTTATTTTTAAATTGGTAATTGATATGGCAACAGTTTTTATCATTCTGAAATCAATTGATACTCAAGCAGACATGTTCACCTGCCCACCTCTCCTATTGGTCAGCCCCTCAGAAAAGGCAGACATCTGCAATTAGTGTTGCCAATAGTGATGAATGGCCACACTAAATGAGGACTAAACCAGGACTAAAACAGGACTACATCAGGATTAAAACAGGACTAAGACAGGACTAAACCAGGACTAAGCTAACTGAATGAAACAGTTCATAGTGAGCATTTTCCCTCTGGTCTCTTTGACTGGTAATTTTTAAAAATCAGAGTCAGCTTCCTGATATTTGCAGTGAATTTGCAAATATGAAATATACAGCACATGCTTCAGGGTATGTCTTAGGCGTTACATTATGAAGTAGCATAAGTCATGTTAAAATTCCACAGGTCAGAGGTTACTCCTGGTGGGAGTAAATATGGAAGCAACCTTAATGACAGCTGCATATTAATATTACACTGACATAACTCTCTCTCTTTTATTTACTGAGCCTCAGATGAGCCTTACACTGGTAGATGTGTAGAACTGTGTTGTTGAGTTTGGAGCTGAGCAGCGGTTCAGGCAGGTCTCTGAGGTATTGTTTGATCAGGTCGGCCACGTCAAAAGCACAGAGGCCAGAGAACGAGACCTGGTCTGGACCACGCTCCAGCTGGTCCCTTAGAGCCTGGATCCTGGACTTCAGCCCGGATTTACGAAACACCCCCATCTGAGAAACAAGAGAGGCTTTTTTATACATGTTCATGCTACGAAGAGCACAGCATTTACTCAGAGTTTACATGTGATTATAATTAGAGCTTAATTTGAATGTTTCAGTCTGATCTTCCCGTGTGCAGAAGGTTTTGAGTTTGTTTAGATCATCCATTTAGACAGTGACTCAGTGATTAGAGCACTCACCCACCAACCCGAAGGTCAGAGATTTGATTCCTCTTTGGACCAAGTTCTGTCATTGTGTCCTTAGGCAAGACACTTCACCCACCTTGTGTAAGTGGTGTGTGCGTGAGTGTGGTGACAGCTGTGGCTACAATAAACGCTGACCACCTTTGAATATGGAATGAATAATAATAATAAGACTATATTTGGGTTTCAAATTTCAGTCATTTTGAGTGGAGAGGTTTTCAATAAAAAGGTAAACAATATTTAGTTTTTATTATGTGTAAATCAACACATACTGAACATGTGGACGAACTTTTAAATTAATTACACTGACATTCTATAGTTTATGTTATGCTCAGCTCATTGTTACCTGGTCCACACACTCATTCCTCACATACACCATGGCCCGCAGGACACTAGGGGGCAGTGGTTCTCCAGTCTGCTGCATGTTCACCAGCAAAGGGACGCCAAACACCCTACGACCTTTCACCTCCGAACCTTTGGACTTCCTCTGTGGTTTGGGCACCGTCCTGAGACACACATATATAGAGAACAGGATTTTTAAAATTAAAAGCATGTTTTTAAAGTACTTCACAGAATGAGGGGATTTTGTTTTGTAAATGAACTTGTCAGAAGAAAGAGGATTTTTATGTGTGTGTGTGTGTGTGTGCATACATATGTGTATATATAGCTGTGTGTTGCTTCGCCTGGAATGTTCCACAGTATGAGCATTAATTCACATCATTTTACAGGTGTTTCTATTCCTCAAAACACCTTTCCACAGACCTGAACCATAACTTGGCCTGATGTCATCACCTGCTTGTCTCTGTGCAGATAGATGAATGCAACACTGTGGAATATTCTAGGTAAAGCAATAACATCTCCATAGAGACAAGCAGGTGGCGGACGCTCTACCAGAAAAGTTACAAGCTTTTAAACCACTGCAGTGTTTGTGTTTGTGTTTCACAGCCTCGCTCACGCTGATGTGTTCTGAGTTTGTGGACATTATACTGTTGAGACAAGAGCAGAGTAAACAGTGACTGAAGAGTCCCCCCACACATCCTCTCTCAGCTCTCTCCATCCTCTTTCTCCATCATCTCTCTCTCCTTCCTCTCTCTCCATCAGCTCTCTCCATCCTCTTTCTCCATCATCTCTCTCTCCTTCCTCTCTCTCCATCAGCTCTCTCCATCCTCTTTCTCTACCATCTCTGCTCTTCCTCTCTCTCCATTTTCTCTGCTTTCTCCCTACATCCTCTCTCTTCTTCTTCTCTCTACTTCCTCTCTCTCTACTTCCTCTCTCTCCATCCTCTCTCTTCTTCCTCACTCTTCATCCTCACTCTTCATCCTCTCTCTCACATCTTCCTCACTCTTCATCCTCTCATTCATAATTCATTTTGCAGGTGCAGAAGCGTTTGGCTCAAAAAAACAAAACAAACTCCGACTGTGTGTGTTCCGCTGTTCAACCACCAAACACCGAAGCATTATGGGAGATCTGTGTTCACTCTGAGCACTGATGCATCATGGGACATCTCTGAGGACTGATGCATTATGGGATTTTCTGCTTTCTATAAACAGCACTGCAGGATCTGTCTAAGAACAGTAGTGTGGAAAGACTGAATTCTGAGTAGCCGACGCTGGGGCCGCCGCAAATGTGTAAATATGAAAGTTTAATATTTATGGAACATTCCAGACTGTGAAAAGTCAAGGTTTTATTTATGGGTTTGAAACTGTGTCACCATTAAAGATGCACTATGTAACTTTTCTAGTGGAGGATCTGCCATTTACTTGTCCCCATGGAGATGTTATTTCTTTGTCTGAATTGTTCCTCTGTGTGGAATTAAACATATTTATCTTGCATTTAACCAATTAGCGGTGTTTTTTTTTTAGCTAAAAAATACTGAATAACAGGCAATATCACTGTGCCCGAGCCCACCCGTCCACAGATCTGACCTGTAACTTAGCCTGGTGACGTAGCCTGCTCGTCTTTATGGAAATAAATAAGTTTAATGTCATACTGCGGAACATTCCAGGCAGTGCAAGAACATCTCCATGGGCAAAAGCAGTTGGCAGAAAAGTTACAAAGTGCGATATCAAGCACTATATGACATCAAACAGGACTGCCTGATGATAGCCAGGTCTATCTGATTAAAAACAGCTGGGTGTAGGGGTGGAGTTTGAAGTGTGGATACCTGTTAGACCAATCACACTGGTCCTTATACCCCCAGACTCCTCCCCTCCTCCCCCCGTCACTCTCCCCTTTAGTCCTACAGACCCCGCCCAGTTTGAAATATGTTTGTGGGAGTTTAGGTGTTCAATCGCACAACAAGTTTATGAAATCTATGTAGAGATATGTTTAGTATTTTGTGTTGAGTTGTGGGTCACATGATCGGCGTGCACTGACCAGCTCCACCCCTGTCGGCTGGTGGGGGAGTACTTGTCCATCAGAGCCGTGAGCCGCAGCAATGCCAGCTTCTGCAGCAGAGCCAGTCTGGACCAAGACAGACCCAGGATTCCCCCCGGATCTGAATCAGACTCAGGAGACCAGGACCCGGGCCGATCCTCTCTGATGGACACAACACACGGAACAAGAGTCAGGAGAAAGAGAAGCAGAAGAGAGGGAGAAGCAGAAGAGAGGGAGAAGCAGAAGAGAGGGAAGAATGATGGAGGTAAAGTTCATACGGCAGGTTTTCATGTTTTTCTAATCGTTACTTGGTGTAGTGAGATAGTACAGGTACATTTGTTAAGTGGCAGTTTGTGGAAAAAAGGTGGACAAGAAAAAAATACAGGAAGTAGTGATGAGTTTAACAAAATAAAGGTGTTTTTTATATTTATTAATCGTGATATAACAAGTTATAATAGGAGTACTGTTTGTCCACTGATGTGAAAATAATTTGTTTTTGATGTCCCCTTCCTTTTGCTCTCCACACTAAGTCACTCTGCCTTCAGAGAGATCGCTAGATTACTCAAACATGCATGGATGACAACTAAAACCTCTTCAGGCATGTTTTTAATAAGGGTAGGTATAAGGTATAATGAGGTATAACATGGTAGAAAGCTAAAAAAATAAAATTTTTATATATATATATATATATATATATATATATATATATATATTTTGCATAATACCTCCTCTTTAAATGCCAGAAGGAGACGGTACAGTTACAATTGGTATAATTTACTGTGGAAGAAGTGAAGTTATGCTCCTCACCTGCTCAGTCTCTCATTCTGTTCTTCTCCAGATGTCTGCTCCTCTGGTCCCTGGTCCATGTGGTGCATCAGGTCTGTAGACTCAGGGCTATGTTCCGGGCTGGAGTCCTGAATAGAATCCCGGTCCTCCGTAAGATCCTGGGTTAAATCCTGGTCCTCCGTGAGATCCTGAATTGAATCCTGATCCTGGTCTTCGGATAAGTCTTGAGTCCAGGAGGAGACCTTCTGCTGCAGGTCAGTGATCCGCTCTAAAACTCGGTCCAGAGCTGAGAAGACCTCATCAGAACCCAGGCGACCGAACATCTGAGAGGAGAAGGGGTTATAAGGCAGGGTTTGTAGATCAGAAAGTAAAGTTTAAATAACTTCAACTTTCAAGTAATTTCTCTGCATAAATAAAGTTTGTAAAGTTGGCAAAAAAAAAAAAAAAAAAAAATGTAGGTTTTTTTTTTTGCATTATTTTGCATATCGCTGCCTCATAACATAAGTCTTTGGGCCAAACAATTGTCCCATCCTTCTCTGTAAAATGTAAAATAAACAACCTAATAAAATTCAAATAAATAAAAAAAGCCTACTACTACTTAGATGTAGCATACTTTAATCAGTGGTGTTGTTTTGATATTTAATATGCCTCAATGTTAGCATTAGCATTGAGGCGCAAACATGTCTCTTTCTAAACACAGAAGTGTCCTCTGGTGAAGTAATCATTTTATTTGCATAGTGTTTAACATGTTGTCACTGACTTCCACCTGCAGCTTCCTGTCCACTGCCTGACCCTAACCCCTAACCTCTGACCCCTGACCCACCCAAAGCTCTCTGTCCACTGCCTGATCTTTAAATATTTATTCATTTTAGCATGACTAGAGATAAAGATGGACAGGAAGTAGTGACGCTAACAGTGTTGCCGGGGACTGTTGTGTACAGAGCCTATTTCTTGGGCAGTTATGCAAACAGACTGACAATATGTAGGTCCTTGACTCTGGTTAACATTATGGTTGCTAGGTAACATTTATGAAATGACCACTATGTGCATATGAGTTTTTATTCTGCACTCTGCAGTTTTAATGTACATTTTATGATGATTATTTGTGATTATTTATGTTTTGATTTGTGTGATTTTAATGTCTTTCTTATTCTGTAAAGCACTTTTAATTACTTTGTGTACCAATTGTGCTATACTGTAGAAATAAGCTTACCTGGCCTTGTCTTACTTTACCACTATGTAAGTATGTAAGTATCTAGAAGTTTTAAATATCTTGAGTTTTGCTTCTCTCACCTCAGCATGTTCACTCTCCATTACAGGGTGCACGTTGTCATACACACTGAGGCGGGGCTCTGTGACAACGACGTCACAGCTTGGAGCATTCTGATTGGCCGATGACAAGGAAGAGGTGCCATGGCGGCGCCCGCTGCTCCTTCTCCTCTGGTATCCGTGGAAACTGCCGGTCCTCCAGTTTACAGAGTCCTGGTCCAAGATCCGGTCCCGGAGACTTGGGAAGGTCCCAGTTTTGAGTCTCAACGAGGTGTCAAAGTCTGTACCAGAGTGGCACAGGTTGATCTGGTTTAAGTACTTCTGTAAGAACATAGTAAAATAATGCCTTTGTATAGAAATCACACATTATTCTCTTCCTACTTGGATTTGGTGTGAGCATTGCATCTACTGAACCATAGAAGAGAACAAAAACTCATTTATGCAACCGGCAGTGTAATAAAGTTATGCAATTATAATGAACACACTTTGACGACAGAAATGCTAAGATGGAGTTTGCCAAAGTCTTATGAACATATAAAACTGAGCAGCATTTCTACCTGTGACATAACTACACAGGAAAAATTGCAACAGAGTGATTTCAAAACACTGTTAAAAGATTTTTGCATAATTATGTGTCCTTTAAAATACAGCACTTTTAAAAATGTTTACACCAAATACTGTATAAATAAAGCTATAGTTTGAATTTCAAGTCATCCGTGTTAAAACCTATTCTCCAAACTGTTCTGTTCAGATCTTTAATAGTTCAGATCTTTATAGTTGTTTCTTCTTATTGAGCCTCTGATGTTGTATTTGAAGTGATTCATGTTTGAATAATCTTTAATCTCTTATTTTGAAGATGCCATTTTGCTGATCTACCCCCGTTTTCACTTCCACCGGTACATGCCCACTTCTCCAGTTTCATTTTCATAATCTGTGATACTCGTAGGATTCGGCAGCGCCACGTAGTCATTTTGGTACAAATGAAAAAAAAAGGGCTGCTCCCTGGTGTGATGTGCAGCTATCCATAGGAGGGGCCGACAGCATGAGGAGCTTTGTTTGACACTTATGCCAACGTCAGCTCCCATTGGGCACCGCAGTTTTCTAACGCAGAAATCAGTGGACTTGTTTCTTTTATCAAGTTGTTTTAGATGAATATTGTGATTTAAATTGTGCAAATTATAACATAATGATCCACAGATGTCAGAGATTAGAAATATAGAGACACAAGCACAATAGGGCTGATTTAAGATACATGCTGGATGTGTTTTAGTGAAGAGGGCATTGCAGATAGAAAATGCATACATACATATACATAGTTATGCATTACAAAATCTACCTGTTGGTCATTCTGGTTGATTTCTTTTTTACTCTTGCTGCGGACTCGGGTCACTGGGCTGGGCGTGCTCACAACACTGCTGCTCTCTGATTGGCTGTGACTGCGGCTGCTGGTCTCTGATTGACTGCTGGTTTGAGGAGAGGAGGGGCAGGAGGACACCGGGCTGTTGGGGGCACTCTGAGGGCTAAGGAGATAAACACATGATCAAAGCGATAAGCGATCCTGCTTATGGTAATGGATGGAAGTATTGTCTTACCAATAAAAACAAAACAAAAACAAAAACAAAAACAAAACATGTGTTGCTGAATAACTATTGTAAGATAGATAAGTTTAATGCTGTACTGTAGAAGTATCCAGGGGAAGCAATTCTATCTCCATGGAGATGAGCAGATGGCTGACACTAACCAGAAAAGTTCCATAGTGCACCTTTAAACTTATAATAAACACTAGACCTTGTCACCTGTCTGTGCAGTGCAGTGTGTCGTCTTCCTCCACTGAGCTCCCCAGACTCCTGTACCTGCCCCAGCCTCCTATGGCCCGTCGCAGCTTCAGTTTATCGATTTTCCTCAACAAACTCGTGCTGTTTTTACTCTGTGATCTCTCCAAACTTCCATCTAGACTCATTCCGGAGGACCCAGGAGAGGGGCAGCTGCTGGAGCATGTGCCCAGGGATCGAGCCTTGTTCCTGGGGGAAAATCTAAGTGAGCCCCAGGTCTGAGTGGAGGTGTGGTCCAGGCCTTCACTGTCTGAGCTGCAGGAGCTGTAGCTAGCATTGTGCAGAGGGCTGAAGCTGAAGCCTAAGTCTGCGGGTGATTCGTTACGATGCCACTGTTTGGATATCCGGTCGTAGCTCCAGTTTGGGCTCAGAGCACAGAAGTCCTCCTCCTCACTCTCCACCTCCTGTAAAACAAAATGGGAGTTTAGGTGGTTTGGTGCAAACCTGGAACTTATATTACAGATTAAGTTATATTACAGATTTACCCAAAGAGCAGCTCTTAAGGTCAAATCAGACTGCTGTGTGCTCTCTGCATCTAATTATTAAGTATTTTTTATCAGTCGCAAACAAAGAAGTACTGGTGCTATGCTGTTAGGATGCTAGTTGTTGTTAGCATTGGCATGTGCATGATGGTGTCTCTGCTCTGTCCTCTGCTCTCAAAGTCATTGTGATATATAAATAAGATGCTAGGAATAACAAAGTGGAGAATAACACTTCAAAATGAAAAGCTAAATACTGCATTGTTCCAGCTGGATTCAAGCTCTGTCTGGGTCAGGAGTACCCAGCTGAAGGAGTAGCTCATAGTGCATGTTTGTGGACACAGGGAGAACATGCAAACTCCATATACAACTGAATATTTAGTTGTTTTGAGAAGATTACCAAAAACACCATATTCTAAAGATGTGATCTATATAACTTTTTGTAGAGGGGGGTTAGCCACATGCTTGTCTCCATGGCGATGTTATTGCTTTACCTATTATATTTTGCAGTGTGACATTAAACCGAGAACACTGTAAGTGAAGCCCCCTTTCCATAGGTCTGCCCCATAGCTGGCTTTGTGGTGACACTTATTTAATGTTTAATGCCATACTGTGGAACATTATTACGCTGGTGTTGTATTGCTCTTTTCCTGTCTATTGTGTTATCTGTATATTTGTTTTTTGTTGACTTTTATGTGATGCACTTTGGTCAGCTCAAGTTGTTTTAAATGTGCTATAGAAATAAACTTGCACACAAAAGGAGACGAGCAGGTGGCCCTTCATCTGTCAGAAAAAAGTTGCAGATTTTTTACTTAATTTGATGTAATGGAAGCTAATGGTAATAGGCTCTTGTGGCGTTTGGTTGTTCTCCTTGTGCTGCCATAAAACATATTGGCAGCACCAAACCCCAGTCTGATGATAACTCCACTGTACACTTAATGATAATGAGAAGTAAAGCTCTTTGTCTTTAAATGGTCCCTCGGTAAAGCTCTGGCCATAAACAATAGACTTATAAAACCCACAGCCCCGGTCCCACAAACATGTTTCAGGCTTGAATCATTTCCTCTGAAGCACACAATGGAGCCTCTACTTCTCCAGGACTCAGCCTCCTCCTGCTGCTTCCGTTCAGATATTTATGTCTCCACCAAACAAGAAACTGCACTAATGTGACGGCCTGTCTACTTCGCCACAAACAAGAGAATGTACACAGAAACAAGGCTTTCTGAGCCATGATTCTACACGATGATGATGATGGTGATGATGATGACTTCTCTTAAATAAAACAGCACAGTGCAGCACAGTGAGGATCTGGTTTCAGAGTGAGTGGGGCCTTGTATCTGGGTGGGTTTCCTCCAGGTGAACTCTGGCTTAACTCTGGTTCCCAGCCCTAAACCCTACTCCGAGTACAGCCTAACCTGTGTAATAGCGAATATTGAGTATAGTACACACGATCAGTCAAAGGTTTGGACACGCCCTCTCATTCAATGTTTTTTTAAATTGCATTTTTCCTACTCTACGTTTTACATACGCACAGAAAACATCAAATATATGACGTAAGATATTTCTCTTTGTTGAACAATATTTAGTCTGTTGGTCTGTTTTTGACCAGTGTCTGTTTCACTGTTGATTTTCTGACTTCGTTCAGTCCTAAGAGGCGACGGCTGCTGGGACTTTGGGCTTTACAAATATAAAGTGAATTGAATTGATTTATGTAAGAGAATTTCCCAAAGAGAGTCAAATGGATGATGATTTCCAGATGGCAACCGAAACATCACAAATATATGACAAAATCTGTTTTCAGACACCATACTTTTACTCCTACTCGAGTACTATACCTTTACTGCTACTCAAGTACACTTTAGGCAGTACTCGAGTACACTTTAGAGAGTACTGCTCCCACGAGTCAGTCCAAAAGTGAATCTAAATAATTAGAACATCTGTTCCTTACACCGCTCCCTCAGACATGACTTAGCTTTTTCTCATTTTTGTGTCTTTAGAAAACACCAGATTATGAAAAAAGACGATACATAAAAATTATCTTTGAAATTTTAAATCCAGCTTTTATCTTTGAAATTGCGTCATAAGAGTCATTTGTTTCAGTGGAATCCTGTTTTATGGGCTTAGATCTGAGCGAGCCGCAGTCATGTTTAAATAGAGCGCCCCCTGCTGTGCACATGCAGGACACTCACCCTTCTTTTGGTCCGGCGCAGCTCCAGTCTCAGCTCTGCACTTTTGTTTAGTGTTTTTAATCTCCTGAAGCAGACAAAGGGAGACAGAGACAAAGGACACGTCAAACGGGGAGATTTTGAAGTCAGTGCTTAAGGATAACGATATAATGCTTTTTGTCTCAGATTTAGCATCAGACTTTCTCATATGTAGATTATGATTTACATTTTGTTCATTATAAACCCCAATGTTAAAGGGGGGTGGGGGGGTGGGGGGGGGGGGGGGTGTGTGTCAGTCTTTTTTGACCGTGTTTCAGACGCACTAAATCCATTGGTACATCAAGATATGAGCTTTAATAAGAGACAAATCAGGTGCCTTCTTTCGTTGAAGTCGCTCCAGCTAGTGTTAGCAACAGGTTTGATTGACAGTTGCTAAGCGCCCATTCCCTACTAAACCAGCGGTGTGGGAGGGAGTGTTACTTTCAACGGCCTCGCTCCAGATTGGCTCTTTGGTTGCTATGATACTTGCGGTCCGAATTCCTAATATGGAAAAAATGGCCCTTATAACTGCTCTAGCCTCGATGAACTTCATTTTACTGGAGCCAAACGCTGTAGGTGACGTCACACTCACTCAGTCCACTTCTTTACACAGTCTGTGGTTATACCCAATAGAAGTGTTTTACCCCCTCTTTAATATTATAAACTGGGTAATTTATCTGTTTCAAACCCAGATTTTTACCTGCAGAGTGAGTCCACTGCATCTTTGTCCAGGAAACCGTGATCCTGTTTGGCCCACTCCAGGTCGATCGGGAACTTCCCATCTATAAAATGAAGGCAAGGCAAGTTTATTGTATGGCACAATCCGTACACAATGTAATTCAAAGTGCTTTACAGAATATTCATGCATTCATAATAAATAAAAATGAGATAATAATAAAGATGATAATGATTGTGTTTACCTCTGAACAGCTGGACGTACTGAGGAAATCCCGCCGCTCTCAGCCAATCACAGGCCTCTCTGGCTTCTATCTCTGCAACAACAACGTTTTCTAACATCACTTTGGTTCAAGAGCACAAATATTTGCAGCCAATCAGAGGCGTGTTTGTTGAGTTACATTTGCATTAGGAGAAAACAAAGCAAACACAAAGAAAATAAAATGGGTCATTAACGAAAAGACCTTCAGGGTTTTAATGTCACGAGACTGGAGAGAGAAGAAGAACAGGACAAAAGATTCACTTCAATGTATTTGCTCAGATTCAAGTCAGAGTGACCAGCAGATCACTGAGACACTTTTTCGTCTATCTGATTTTTATTAATGCCATTGCCTGGATCCAGAACACACACCTCCAACACTTTGCAAAGGTGTGACTCTGGTCTCCCTGAGGTCAGAAGGATGTGATTGACAGGTGTATTAGCCAATCAGGGACATGCATGGCCTGTCCATATCAAAACAAATATGGCTGCTTATGAAGTAAAAAGGAAAGAAAAACATATAAAAGAGGACTGAAAAACCAAATTGATTTCTGCAGAGTCAATGAGCAAAGCACCAAACTCTGTTCATCTGAGGAGAAGGAAATGTGAATTTGTTCATAATGACAGCGAGGTTCTTTATTTCACATGCGTCACTGAACTAAACAAATCTGATTGGATGGCCGTGTTTGATCCCGGCTCAAGGCGCGACGAAGGGAGTGGTGATCAGACTGACATATTTGTGTGTGTTTCTGTGTGTGTGTGTCTCTGTCTGTGTGTTTGTGTGAGTGTAAACAAAATGAGATCTCATTCTCGACAACCCAGTAAAACTTGTTTATTGTATCTAATACCAAAACTACGCTATGCAAAAAGACAAGAGCTTCCTCCTGAATGTTTAGTCCAAGTTCAGGTCCAGATTTAGGTCCAGATCCAGGTTCAGGTTTAGGTCCAGGTCCAGGTCCAGGTCCAGGATATTGGACCTGCTGTCTTCCAATCCTTGTAGTGATTCTAAATGTTGGACTCCATATTGTTTATTTAGACAGGAAACCCTTTTGTTTAGTTCACTGTTTAGTTAGTGACTGAACTGTGGAGAAGCACGTATCCCACAATTCTTTGCCCCTCCCAAGTCCACGAGCCACTGGCGCACTTCCTGTCTCTGATCATAAATCGCATCTCAAAAGCAAAGCCTGGACCCTCCAGTTTGTCTGACCCATCACAGAGAAGAGACTTTTGGGTTGCAAAATGGCTCTCATGCAGTTGGGATTTTTAGAAGAAAAATCTACAAAGTGAAAATGTTTATGAAATAATGCCATGGCTCTGTAAATGTGGCATCGTACACAAGTGAGGGTCAATGTTAGCTCTGACACTAACTCGGGTCTGCAGGTCGAACCCGACTCAGGCAGTGATTAGTTTTCTAGTTTAGATTAATCAGTTGCCTAAATGAAACTAGTCTGAGGGGCCAACGCCGCAGATTGGCAGCCTCGCCTTTGTCAGTCTGTCCCAGAACAGCTGCGGCGGATGTAGCTTTCCACAAATGCTGGGTTTCAGATGACATCGTGCCTTAATAGGCCAATAATAAACTA
This sequence comes from Periophthalmus magnuspinnatus, assembly GCF_009829125.3. NCBI lineage: Eukaryota > Metazoa > Chordata > Actinopteri > Gobiiformes > Gobiidae > Periophthalmus > Periophthalmus magnuspinnatus. Next base: position 17,511,296 of record NC_047139.1, on the reverse strand, counting down.
CAGACAGGGAGCAGTTCAAAAGAATTGTGTTAAAAAGCAGATTTATGTTTTAACATAGTTCGGCTTTCAAGTTATTGTTATAGGTAATCAGATTTAACATTTCTGGATTTTGAGGGCCATGTTTTAGACCAGGTTAAATCTGGTTTAGACCTTGTTTAGACTGACTTTAGCCCTATTTTAGACCTGATTTAGACCTGCTTTAGTCTTGTTTTAAACCTGGATTAGAACTGCTATAGTTCCGGTTTAGGCCTGGTTTAGGCCTGGTTCATACCTGGTTTAGACCTGCTTTAGTCCTGGTTTAGTCACTATTATCATCAATCAGGTTTAACATTTGTGGATTTGGATAGTACATGTACAGGCTTATTGATAATGAGTTTGTCTCCTGCACATCATCACAGAGTGTAAAGACAAAGATACAAGCGTGAGGCCTTTCCTCGGTCCCTCATCAGCTTAATTCCTCCACAGGAAATAAGTGAGCCCAGATACACGTCTCCATGGAGACAGATATTAATGCCACATTTCGGGATATTCTAAGGAAAGCAGTAACATCACTATGGAGCGAAGCAGGTCACTCCACAACCTTCACCAAAAAAGTTACACAGTTTAACACTATATGGGTCCTTGAAAGTCGTAGCTCTACAAGAATGGGCCCCTCAGATTGAGACGCGCTGAAGCCGTCAGGCCCGTCTCACCTCTGAAAACGCTTCGAGGTCTTTGCACTTCCATCTCCCCACATCAAAACTCGTTAGCTGCAGAATGATTAGCTCGTTAGCCTAATTAACCAATCAACATCTTAATGAAAGCCATCAGGAGCAGCATTGTCAATTCTCATCAGCCCGACACACACCGAGGAGACTCTGCCACACACAACTCCTCTAAGGGCAGGGGCTGGTTTAGACCTGGTTTGGACCTGGTTTAATCCTGGTTTAGACCTGCTTAAAACTGGTTTAGTCCTGTTTTTACCTGTTTTCAACCTGTTTTAACAAGAACAAGTGCAAGACCACATAAACTAGTATATGCCCGTGGACCACTATGGAACATACCTGGACCATATAAAAGAAAGTACTACTATTTAAGGTGGAAAATCACATTCTATTGTGTAAATCTATTCCTTAGTATCAAAACTGAGTATTGTGACACTAATGTTAAGGTACAGTGAAGTCATGAGCAGGTCATTGTTTAGTCCGGGTTTAATCTTTTTTAAACCTGATCTGGTTGTAGTTTTTCTGGTTCTTGCTCAGTTCGTTATGTGATACAAACTAAAATTCTGTACTCACTTTTGATCAACATCGTCTGTGTTTCTGAAGAAGTTTATCAAGAATCCATTTTGTGAAAGAAGATCTGTTTGAATTATCCAGATGATCCTAGGCTGTATTTGGTCTGTGAGGTCGTGTTCAGATTGTGGGTGTTTGTCAAGTCCGCGTGAAGTTATTGTTTAGTTTCCACTCTGTCACCCCTCCTCTTCCTCCACCCCTCTTCCTCTCCTCTGAGTATTTAAGCCAAGGAAGGAGCAAAATAACTAAAGGAAGCACTTAGGGACACTCTCCTGGGCCCTGGATGAAGATATGTAGAGTTAAGCTGACAGAAAAATGCTGTTCTCTCACCATTTCCAGTTCGGTGTATTCTACAGCTTCATTTTAACCATGTAGCTATGAGAAAGCCAAAGGTAAACTGTTCTTGTTCCAAAGATTACACTGTGCACCAGCCAATACAAGACAGGTTTTCATGTTTTTTTTTAATTATGACTTGATTTGGTGAAATAGTACAGCTGAAACCAGAAGTTTACATACACCATATAAAAAGACATATATACTTTTTTCTCACTGTCTGACATAAAATGAGACAAAACTTTTCCTGTTTTAGGTCAATTAGGATGACCAAAATTATTTCTATTTGCTAAATGTCAGAATAATGACAGAAGGATTTTTCATGACTTTCTTCAAAGTCATAAGTTTACATACAGTAAGACTACTATGCATTTAAACAACTTGGGAAAACCCAGATGATGTTATGTCTTTGGAAGCTTCTGATTGATTTATTGACAACATCTGAGTAAATTATACTTGAAGGCACACCTGAAACACACTGCTTCTTTGTGTAACATCATGGCAAAGTCAAAAGAAATCAGCCAAGATATCAGGAAGAGAATTGTGGACTTGCAGAAGTCCGGGTCATCCAGAAGGTCCCACATTCATCTGTGCAAACAATTATACGCAAGTTTAAAGACCATGGGAATGTCCAGCCATTATACAGCTCAGGAAGGAGACGGGTTCTGTGTCCCAGAGATGAATGTTCTTTGGTCTGAAATGTGCAGATTGACCCAAGAACAAAAGTAAAAGACCTTGTGAAGATGCTGCTGAAGCTGGTAAAAGTGTCATTATCCACAGTGAAACGAGGACTGTACCGACAGGAGCTGAAAGGCCACTCTCCCAGGAAGAAGCCATTACTCCAAAAGAAACATAAAAGGCCAGATTACAGTTTGTAAATGCACACAGGGACAAAGACATTCATGTTTGGAGACATGTCCTGTGGTCTGACAAAATTAAATTTGAAATGTTTGGCCATAATGAGCATAATTACATTTAGAGGAAAATGGGGGAAGCTTGCCAGCCTGAGAACATCATCCCAACTGTGAAATACAGGGGTGGCACCATCATGTTGTGGGGTTGTTTTACTGCAGGAGGGACTGATGCACTTCACAAAAAAGATGGTATTATGAGGAAAGAACATTATGTGGAAATACTGAAGCAACATCTCAAGACATCAGCCAGGAAGTTAAAGCTTGGGCACAAATGGCTATTCAGAATGGACAATGACACGAAGCATACTGCCAAACTGGTTACAAAGTGGTTTAAGGATAACAAAGTTAATGTTTTGGAGTGGCCACCACAAAGCTCTGATCTCAATCCTATTGAAAATGTATGGACAGCCCTGAAAAGTCAAACATGGCTCAGTTACACCAGTTCTGTCAGGAGGAATGGCCCAAAATTCCTGCCAACTATTGTGAGAAACTTGTGGAAGAATATCCAATTTGTTTGACCCAAGTCATACTGTTTAAAGGCAATGGCACCAAATACCAATGAAATGTATGCAACCCTCTAACGTTGAAGAAAGTAATGAAAAACAGTCTACAAAAAAAAAATCCTTCTGTCATTATTCTGGTATTTAGCAAATAAAAAAATAATTTGGTAATCCTAATTGATTATAGCTTTAAGTCAGTTAAGTGTCAGTTTGTGGACAAAAAGTTGAGAAGAAAAGTCCAAAAATACAAGAAGTAGCGCTGATGTAAAACAGGATCCCTCTGCCTCTGTTATCAACACTGAAAACCCCACTGAGACAGTTTATGCACCAGAAAGACATTTTCTGACACTTTAAATCTTCTTTTAAGTAAATAAAGCTGTTGTCATTTATTTTAATTAGTCTTATCATAACTAACCTGAAAAAACGAGACAAGACTAGTGAAACTGAAAAGCTATGTTTTAGTGAAACAGCCATATGACTGTAAATAGCCGTATGCTAAATGCTTTTCTTCCTTGAAGGTGAATATAAAACTATATATAAAACTCTGGACTAACGTCTGATTTTACATGTGACCGGTTCTTGACACAGATCAATCAGAAGAGAAAGTGGACTGTAATAACACATAACACAGACTAATGGAGGACTTTAAGTGAGACTTTAAACGTCAAAGACTTTATTGCCCCTGTAAGAGCATTTCTCCTCTGCATTTGACCTATACTTCAGGTGCAGTGCTCAAGGACCCATCTCCAGATCTTGAACTAATCTTGTTCAGGACGACCTCAGCTGGAGGATTGTACCTATGCTGCATGTTTTGGGTCGATGGAGGGAACTGGAAGAAACTCACTCAGACACAGATAGAACATGCAAACCCCACACAGACACAGGGAGAATGTGCAAACTCCACACAGACACAGGGAAAACATCTAAACTCCACACAGACACAGGGAGAACATGCAAACTCCACAAAGACACAGGGAGAACATGGAAACTTCACACAGACACAGGGAGAACATGCAAACTCTATACTTGTGCAGAGAGAACACGCAAACTCCACAGCTCCAGCCAGAAACAGGAAGAACAAGCAAGCTCCACACACACACAGGGAGAATATGCAACTCCACACAGACCTAGGGAGAACATGCAAACTCAAGCCTTCTTGCGGTGCAGAACGAGTGTTAGCCTCTCAGCCGCGTGTTGCCAGGGAGCACTTCACTAAGAGCTAAAGGATTTGTGAATGGAGCTGAAGAGGACCAAAGTGCCTGGAGCCAAGAGTCAAGTGGATCATTTGAGCTAATGACAAGTTGAAAACTTTTCTTTCAAAAGTTGGATTTAATGTTACACACACGGTATAAGAAAAACTACACAGTATGTTTGTGTAAGTTTAAAGGGCCGGTACCTCATTTCTATTCGTGTATTTAAGCAAAATGTGCCTTGCCTCAGTGCAGATATAATGTGTACAATATGTCCCATTGTGTGGGGTCTGCAGCTAATTAGAAAGTGTTTCAATGTCAGAGAATCAGGAAGAGCACAGGTATCATACTAGTTGTTAGCTTTACAACAGTGGAAAAAAGTTGCATTTGCAAATTCATTTCAGCAAATTATTAGGATGCTCTGAATTCATAATGTACCTGAGGAGTGACTTTGGACCACTACAAACTGTTTAAAATGAACAAGTTCTGTTTATCATGTGTTTTTTTATTTTTTATTTATCGAAGTCAAATCAGGTACAGCCCCTTTTATTTTTAATAATGATTTAGTCTTGTATAATGTGTTTCCAGATGCTCACATTTACTCTACAATTTTGTGTATATTATTTATTATTATGCACACATACGATTTACTTAAACTTAAAGACTAAGTTAAAACTAATCTTGACCAACCCAAACTGGAGTCAAATTTCTATTAGATTTTCTGTAGATGTGTAAATGATTTTAACAACACTGCTACATTAAGTTCTGTGTGACATGAACATTATCTTATAGCTCACACAGCCCTATCAATGGTGCACTCTGTAACACTGTTTTAAGGCTCTATACATTATTATAGGGTTTAATATTTTTGGTGACAAACAAAAATCTGCCAGTAGTACAAGCTCTTTGCTTTGCCGTATTTTTGAAGTACTTTCCTTCCTGTAGGCCTCTCTTGGTTCCTCTGTGCAGTTACTATCATGGCCCTGCATCAGTAAATAGTGGCCCACAGTCCCTTTTGGAGCTTAGAGACTGAAGAGGCGTTTCCTGACCATCGGAAATACCAGCGCTGGGACTCAGACGTCAGATTTACACAGTTTTAGGACACACCTCAAAGTGACCTCACGCACACCACTGTTCACTGTCCATGTCTCGGGTCATTTAAAGGGGCTGGGTTGTATAAATACAGTGGACTTGTAAGATGGGAGATATATGGGGAAAAAGATAATATTGAATTTCTTGTTTTGTTGTCTATATTCAGTGATTAAGTGATGAAGAAAAATGTATTTAATTACAGATTACTGAATACCCAAATTTAAATGTGTTTAGTGAGGCCATGCTCAGAAAAGTAAATTGATTTTATTTTCATAAATATGTAAACACAAATATTCTCTATTCTCTGTTCTCTTTATGTCATATCATATCCACATATTTGACTGACTTCCAATGCTTTTTTATTGTGGTAGAGTTTTTATCCAATTATATTTCAGCTACTTTCATTTTCCTGGGGTCTGCAGAATAAACAGAGCAGGTCCCGTCCACTCTAAGTAGACACAGACACAATCAGTTTCAAAAGCCAATCAGATCTCGATTCTGCATATCAGAAGGTTGGACACCTACAAGCTACAGTGAGTTTAAAAACGTTTGGAGACACTCGATTGGACCTGCAGCTCAGTGCACAGGCACACAGGGAGACGGAGCTCCACAGTGAAAAAGTGAGTTTATAATGTTAGTAATGACGTGGCACATTGAAGTCACCTCAGTTAAAAATGCACTAAATGAAACAGCAACATTGTGCAGTTTATTGAACAGACTTGTTTAAGCTCACATAGTGTCATTTTGTTTGGTATTTTGTTTGGCATCTTTAAAACACATTTTTATTTTTTTGACAATATATCACGATCCGTACTGTTCCGGCTCCATGTTTCCTCTCCTGCCCTGTTCCTTCCCTCCCCCTCCTGCCGGAGCTGGGCTGAGCTCCTGGCTCCTCCTGCGCACACCTGCAGCCCATCAGCGCAATCACCATCACCCGCCGTGGATAAGAGGAGCCAGGACCAGACACTCGGTGCCAGCTCGTCCGTGTGTCAACGTGACTACCTAGCTTGTTCTAGTTATTTTTGTATTTGCTTGCTGTTATCTTGCTGATTGGATTTTGTATGCTGCTCTTCAGATCCCATTCCCTGGTTCCTCCCGGCTCCTGCGCTCCCGGCTTCATTCCTGTCCTGGTATTGTTTTGCCTCGTCTTGTTCCCAGTATCCTACGTTTCTGGACCCCGCTCCGCACCCTGCTCTCTGTCTTGGCTATGTTCGCCCTGTCTCCGCCTCAGCACTCCTCGTTCCCGGACCCCGGCTCACGCTCAGCTTCCCGCCCCAGCACTGTCCGCCCTGTCAGCCCCGGTGCGTCGCCCGCACCCAGACTCCTGTTCCCCGCCAGATCAACCCGCATTATTGTACTTCAATTCACTATCTGTAAATAAACACTGTAAACCTTTCCCGAGTACTGCACTATTTGGTCCCATTTACCTGGCTTTACGACACAATATCTGTAAACGTATACTCCTACTGTTAATTGTGAATGCAGTGCTGCTTATTGTTTTGAACGTTCCTGAAATTAAGTGTTGCTTGACTAGCCTATATTGAGGTGATGTTGTAATGTGGAAGTGGGACAGCCCAAGGGTGAAATGCATGGCCCACCGCTGGGAGTTGCATTATATTATAGAGTAAACACATGACATATTATCACAAACAGCTTTATTTTGTTGCTGTTATGTATTATTTTATCTCTAATTAGAGACAGAAAATCTCACATGAACGCACTGCAAGAGCTGTTCCATTTTTATCTTCTGCGCAGTTAAAGCCAAAATGACATGAAGTACTGCCATGTATTCCTTTGAGAATACATTAGTAAAGTAACTGTAATCAGAATAGAGATACTCAAAATGAGTATTGTGAATATGTATTTTCAGTACATATACTCAGTTACTTCACAACACTGTCTATAATAAGAACGAGTTTAAAAGCCTGATTTGAAATAAAAAAGGACAAACTTTTTGTGGTTGGCTTTAAGGTGAATTTTCTTTTTGTGCAGTTTCCGGCACATTTGAACTCACTCTTGGACCTCACACCTTGAGTCAGCGTTTGCTGCATTTCTACACTGAGTGATCCTTTCTGCTTTTGCACTGGGACGTCATAAAGCAGCCATCACAAACACACAGCTGTAGGCATATGTCATTTAGTGCGAGTATCCAACTTAAGTCTTCAGTTCAATTCAAGTTTATTTATATAGCACATCTTGCAAATAGGCAGAATATTTCCCCTGTATGGAGGATATTGAAAAAGCAGCACTTTGTTACAGACTGACTGCCCTGCAGACTGCAGCCTGATGAATGCCCCTGGAACTCGTTTTGCGTTTCGAGCATGTTAGCCGTGATGGCAAAGTGATGAAAATCAGGTTCCAGATTTTAAAGGGAATGCTGCTTTTTCCATTAGAGCTGCCATCACCTTTAAATAATCTCACACACAAACACATGGCTTTACAATAACAAATGACTCTGGCCTGGTGTTAAAAATAGACTCACGTCTCAAACCCACCATCAACTTCCTTATGTGGAACAGTACATATCTTTTTATTTGTGGAAACTTGTATTTCCAGAGCGTAGTAATTCAAATTGGACTTGGACCAGGTTTAGACCAGGTTTAGACCAGGTTCAGTCCACGGTCTTTGTTGAAATTCCTTTGGGACGAAGCAAAGAGGAAGTTTTTCTGTGCTGACCTCTTGCACACAGATCTGGACAAAGGACTTTACAGGGACGTTGATTCTCGTCACGTTTACAGCAGTGCAACGCCAAAGTAGCTGAAGAAATGATGAAGCTGCCATGTTTGCTTTGATACACATGGACCATGCCTTTCTCTGATTGGCTAATCTGTCTGTCGCACATAACTGAATATGTTAACATGAAGTACCAATCTTACTCTGGAATTTGCCACATGAGTTGGTGCTCATGAAGACTGAACAACAAAAGAGTGTGAGTTTGTAGCGGTCAGAGGTAAAAGAGGGCAGGGCTCAGTTTTAAAGTGGAACTAAACTTTTCAGCCCAACCATGTTTCAAATAGAGCTGCTAAACAGCATCTGGAGGACAAAAGGGAAGAGTGAGAGTGTAATCGTGAAGGAAGAGATTGCAGACCAGGTAGAGAGTTGAAAGAAGTTTATCTCATGAGATGAATGAAGTTACAGACAGCAGGCACATGCGTTACATTTCAGAGGAGTTTTCCAGTACTTAAAGCCCCTTCAAGGTACTATCTATAGAAGGCAGGTCTTATAAGGACTTAACTCATTTTACATACTGTCCGTACAAGGTCACAAAGGGATGTATGGTTAGCTGTTTACAGGGAGGTAGAATACGTCACTAAGAGATGCCTGAAGTCACTAAAAAGATGGATTACTAGACCTCTTGTCATCCTGCAAAGGAATACCAGTATCATGTGACCGAAGCAACTGGTTCTAGTGGAGACATCCTAAAATAAGTTTGTGTCACATTCTTACAGAGAAACAAGTTCACCTACATGCTTAAGACACAAAATAATCAACTCAAGGTTTAAAAGTAAAAATCATGCTTTCAGAGAGGGAGGAGGGGTGGGGTCTGGAGGACTAAAGGGGAGAGTAAGGGGGAGAAGGGGCGGGGTCTGGAGGACTAAAGTGGACAGTGAGGGCGAGGAGGGGCGGGGTCTGAAGGACTAAAGAGGAGAGTAAAAGGGAGAAGGGGCGGGCTCTGGGGGGCAAGGTATGGAAAATTTAAGGGGAGAGTGATGGGGGAGGATGGGTGAGGTCTGGTGGTCTAGGGAGAGAAGTCGCTTGGATGAGCAGCCAAAAATCTTCACTCTAAAACTTTTGTTTGTTTCTTTTTGTACTTGTACAAACTTGTACAAAAACATGTGACTTTACCGTTTAACCTTCAGCTGGACTCTCAAACAGTTTATTTGAGGTAAAGAAGTCCTCCATGTCCCATTGTAACGTCCTTCAGCCCACTTCAGCTGCTCTTTGCTCAAACGCGCCTCAGATACAGACTCTATCTCTCCTACAGTTTTTACATTGGGCTGTATTTAAACTGTGGCTCGCGGCTCTAAATCTGAATAAACGACGCCACACTGGAGTTTTCGCTGCGTCATCAAGACTTGTTTTTCATTTCAAACTTTTCCTCTCGACAAACACAACATTCATTTTAATGCTTTCTCCCGATGCTGGAGTGTGCAGCTTTCCTGACTAATGTAAACAAAAGAGGCTGAATAAATATGGGACAAAATTGTGTCTATAAGTTGATTTTCGAAACTTTGAAGAGCTGAGTTGAGTGGAGACAGACGCACTGCAAAAAGTTACACTCAAAAAATAGTTAAAATCCACATTTGTTTGTTAAGAGCTCTAGATCTTTGACTTAATGTTGAACAGCACTTCCAAATCGTGGTCCAAACTGGTCTGGGACTAAATCTTACTAAAGCTGGATTAGACGAGGACTTAACCAGGTCTATATCAGGACTAAATAAGGCTCAGTCAAACAAAATCAAATAAAAATTAAAGCCTCAAGCGGCGATGATGGCCCTCACCCCCCGCGCGACCGCCCGGGGTCAGCCACCGCCCCCACGCAGCATTGCCTCCGCCCGGGCCACCCCCTGGCCGCTATCCGCCCCCCTTCAAAAAAATTTCATAAAATTGGAATCGGAAAAATGTTCCATAACCCCTGACTCGATGGGGCCACCTAGAATTTGACCCTTATCGGAGAGGAGGCTGGTTAACTTTGGAATACACTCACAAAAATCAGAGCAGTGATGGAGCACAGTGAGACTAGCATAAAAAGGAATTGAAGCACTACCCTGTGATGGAGAGGAAGTCGGCCATACTGGATTTAAATTCCCATGACACTTTGACAAATGAAAAGAACTGCGTGAGTGGTGAGTGCCAATCATCAGAACAAACCACTCACACTCACAAAGTGAGTGGCAAGGGCCAATTACAGCAAATGCAACAGGAACCTGTGAAAAGGTTAAGTGCCACATCTAAAAGGACATCTGGTGTAAAAAGCCATGCCATTATCATGTACAAATGTCTGCACACGCTATCATTATGATGACTCTATAAGTAGACTTGTACAGTGTATGTCAATGGCTAGTCGAATTACCATTTTACAGGCAAACGGTGTGGCATTTGGAGAAAACATGGATGTTTTTTGAAAACCCATGTGTGTAGATGTGGCATGTGAAAGCTGAGCTCATTTGGACCAAAAACCTGGGACTGGGACATTTTCGCAATGCCAAATGTATGAAATTTTTTCTGGAGCCGGAATTTAAGAATTTGAGCTTTTTAGGCTGATCCATGTGTCTGTGAGGGAGAATCAAAGAAACAGGAAATGAAGGCGTTATTCGGCTGCGGCGTACAGGCAAATGCCATGGAATTTGGAGAAAACGTGGATGTTTTATAAAAACATGCGGTAAAAAGTGGCGAATATTCAATACAATATGGCCAACTTCCTGTCCGTCATAGAGCAATGCTTCAATTCATTTTTATGCTTGTCCCACCATTCTCTGTCACTGTTCTTATTTGTGTGTGTCTTCAAAAATGTACCATGTGTCTGTGAGCAAGAATCAAAAACAGGAAATTAAGTCCTATTTTGATGGCGTGCTGCACATAAACCATAAAGAACATCCCCAAAACATGGATGATTATTGACAATCAACATCTGTACATGCTCTATGTGAAGTTTGAGGTAATTTGGATGAAAAACCTAGGACTAGATAGGTTTCATTTGCACTTATGTGAAAGTGGAGCAGGAATTTCAATCCAATGATGAAGTCATATTTTGAGGGCCTGCTACATGTAAACCGTAAAAAATATCCACAAAATGTGGATGATTATTGACAATCAACATGTGTGCATGCTGTATGTGGAGCATGAGGTAATTTGGATGAAAAACCTAGGACTAGATAGGTTTCATGTATGTGAAAGTGGTGTGGGAATTTCAATTCAATATTGAAATAATTTTTTGATGGCGTGCTACACCAAAACCATAATGAATATTTCCAAAACGTGGATGATTATTGATGAACAACATCTATAAATGTGGCATGTGGAGTTTGAGCTCATTCGGATGAAAAACATTGGACTAGATACGTTTCATAGACATGCACGTCAAAGTGCCATGGGAATTTCTTTTCAATTCATTGCGCCCCTGGTGGCCACCCATGGAAAATGACTCATAGCCATAATATAATTTTTTGTTTCTTCTGATGCCACCAATTGATTCCCCAAATTTTGTAGGAATTGAATAATGTTTACATGTCACCTCTAAGGTAGGGGGCGCTATAGTATTCATTTTCATTACAATTAATAGTGCAATCTATTAATGCACTGATGTCACATCTGTGATGTGAATTTGAGCTGTGTAGACCAATGTCTGAGCGTGTCAGACATTTTTCAATGATTTTTTTTTAGTCTTTGCACCCCTGGTGGCCAAATGTGAAAAATGACCTATGCCCGTAATATTATTTTTTGGTCCACGTCATGGCGGCGTACAGGCGAACCATGTGGAATTTGGAGAAAATGTGGATGTTTTATGAAAACCCATGTGTCTAGATGTGGCATTTGAAATCTGAGGTCATTTGGACCAACAACCAGGGACTAGACACATTTTGAAAACATGCAGCGAAAAAGTTGCGAATTTTTTATCCAATATGGCCGACTTCCTGTCTGCCCTAGGGCAGCACTATGATTGGCTATTTTGCTTGTCTCCATGAGCTCTATCACTAGTGCAAATTTCATCAAGCGAGGTTGAAAAATGTGTGCCGGCTCCCAATTCATTTGAAATTTTTGAATTTTCGAGGTGGTGCCGTCGAGCCGGTGTGTGTGGGACATTGTCGCGATGCCAATTTTATGAAATTTTTCGCCGAGCCAGTTGAATCTATACCTTTATATGGGACTTTTCGTGCATGTTCAGGGGGGCAAAAATGCACAAATTAACTCAGCCCAACTGTATAGATATGTACAGAGATATGATACTTAGTGGTTAGAGCGTTCACCCACCAACCCAATTGTTTATGGTTTGGTTTCAGCTCTGACCAAGTGGATACTGTCATTGTGTCCTGTCTGAGTGTAGTGAGTGTTGGTGGGTGCTGGTCACAGGGGGCCGGACGGTGCCGGGCAACTTTGGCTACAGAATCATAGCTCACCATGACCAAGTACAGGGAGAGAATGAATAATGACTTTAGAGTGTAAAACTGTCAGAGGCTTATTGAGTTTGTAAAAGCACCGTAAAAATTGGAGTCATTACATATACTCCATGTTTTAATAAATCAACTCATTATGCGCAGTTTACTTAATCCTCTGGTCACTTTTTTATGTAGCACTTCTCTGCCGTCAAGGCTCAAAGCGTTTTACATCAAGGAAACACTCATCCATTCACACACACATTCATACACCAGTGTAACAGAGGTTGGGGGTCTTGCCCAAGGACACAACAACAGCATTCAGGGAGCTGGAATAGCACTGTCAACCTCTGGGTCAGTGGACAAACGCTCTACCAACTGGATATAAATATATATATGTATATGTTGCAGTACAGGTTGTTATTTGTCACTTTGAGAGTTAATGAAGGGTCGGGTGAGTCTGAGAGCACATTAACTGAACCTAATGACATTCAGATGGAGCTGTATGTTGAAGTTGAGTGGAGAAGTGCTGCAGGAGAAGAGAGGTGAAGAGAGAGAAAGAGGGAGAGAGGGAGAGAGGGAGGGGGTGAGAGAGAGACAGCGAGAGGGGGAGAAGTGCTGCAGGAGAAGAGAGGTGAAGAGAGAGAAAGAGGGAGAGAGGGAGGGGGTGAGAGAGAGGCAGCGAGAGGGGGAGAAGTGCTGCAGGAGAAGAGAGGTGGAAGGAGAGAAAAGGGGAGTAGAGAGAGAGAAGTGCTGCAGGAGAAGAGAAGTGAAGAGAGAGAGAGGGAGAGAGAGGAGGGGGTGAGAGACAGAGAGGAAAAGAAGTGCTGCAGGAGAGGTGAAGAGAGAGAGAGGGAGTGAGAAGGGGGGGTGCAGGAAAAGAGACAGGGGGAGAAAGAAAGAGAGAGAAAGAGAGGGGGGAGTGCTGCAGGAGAAGAGAGGTGGAGAGAGAGGGGGTGAGAGAGAGACAGAGAGAGGGAGAGAAGTGCTGCAGCAGAAGAGAGGTGAAGAGAGAGAGAAGGGAGGGAGACAGAGAGAGGGAGAGAAGTGCTGCAGGTGAAGAGAGAGAAAGAAGGAGAGGGGGGGGTGAGAGACAGACAGAGGGAGAGAAGTGCTGCAAGAGATGAGAGGTGAAGTGAGAGAGGGAGGGGGTGAGAGAGAGAGAGAGAGAAGTGCTGAAGGAGAAGAGAGGTGAAGAGAGAGAAAGAGGGGGGGGCAGAGAGAGAGAGAAGTGCTGCGGGAGAAAAGTTGAAGAGAGAGAGAGGTAGGGGAGAGAGAGAAATGCTGCAGGAGAAGAGGTGAAGAGAGAGAAAGAGTTCGGGCAGAGAGAGGGAGAGAAATGCTGCAGGAGATAAGTTGAAGCGAGAGAGAGGTAGAAGGGAGAGAGAAGGAGAGAAATGCTGTAGGAGAAGGGAGAAGTGAGAAAGAAAGGGAGAGAGAGGATCGGTGGGGGGATGACAGAGTAAAGAAAGTGGCAGAAAGAGAGAGGTGGGTGAGGGAAAGAGGAAAGAAAGGGGGAGTGAGAGAGAGATGAGAAATTAGAGATGAGAGGTGAAAGGGAAAGAAGAAAGAGACATAAGGAGAGATAGAGATAGATGGGAAGAGAGAGGGATTAGTGAGAGGTGAGAGATAGAGCTAAGGTGAGAGATAGAGCGAGAGGTGAGAAATAGAGTGAGAGGTGAGAGATAGAGCGAGAGGTGAGAGCTGTGTCAGAAGTGTGAGTAGTGACTCTAAACATCTGAGCATCTGGAGCAAGAGCCTGACCTGAGAATTATAGATCATCCACATCCAACTGTTTCACAAGCTACTACAAGTGTTTTATTGTCCGATAATCAGGAGGTGCATGTTAGTATGCTAGCAGTTGTTAGCTTTACCATGACGGTGAAACTCTGCTTTAGTGAGCGGTGAAAAACGCTCATCACTGTGAATAATCAGGATATTCCTAATGTATGTAACTTTGGACCACTGCGAACTGTACAAAATGACATCTTTAAAATAGTAATCAATCTGACAGCCCCTTTAACTACGGCCTAAATACACAACTCATTCTACAAAGTCAATCAGGGAACGATGGAACAAATGTGGTCAAACTTTAGACTTTTTCCAACTTTATAACAGCCGACTTCAGAGTGTTTGAAACGTTTAACTTCATCACTTTCTTATTGTAAACTGCTTTTTTAGGCCTGTCAGTTTTAACAAGCGTCGATGTTTGGGGGATTTAAGATGGATCTCTTTGTCTCCTCCATCTTGTTATCGCCTTCTGAAGTTTAGCTCTGTTTCTGTCTCTAAGCCTCATTTCCATATGGGCGGCCATGTTGGATTTGATCGATGATGTTTGTGAAATATCAGTGATATGATCTGGGCAGGTCAGGTGTCTGGACGGACTTTGTCTTAGAGCTAATGAACAGGTGCTCGTGTCAGTGTCCAGCCAAATAATTGTCCGCTAAATGATTAAAGCTGCACTGTGTAACTTGTCTGGATGGAGATGTTACTGTTTCACAATATGGCATTAAATCTTGCATCTTTTTGTCACTTCTCTGTGATTAGTTTGTAGGTAAAATGAGCTCTCACATTGGCTTCTGTCTTGTAATTAAATATTAAAAGAGCCAGTCGTCTTTAAAGTGATTTGAAAGATTCGGATCCTGCAAAGAAATCAGAAGTCCAATCAGTAAATGTGATACTGTGGAGCATTCTAGACAAAGCATTGAAGTCATGGAGACAAGCGAACGATCAATGCTCCACTAGGAAAGTTACACAGTGGACGTTTAAGTTAAGCCATTGATACACCCAAATAAATAAATAAAGAAGTTAATATGAATAAAACAGAGCTGGAGGACGTGTCTGGGGTGAGGGAAGTCTGGGAGTCCCTGCTTAGACTGCTATCCCGCAACCCGGCCCCGGATAAGCAAAAGAAAATGGATGGAAACTGAAAAAATAGTTTTCTAACATGGATGATATTTTGTACTACCAATATTTTAATGACCCCATTTTTTCATCTAATAGAGTCCCAGCGCAGATGTATCTTAAAAGAAGTTCTTAAGGTCAAAACGAGACCTCCGTGACCCGCCTGCCTCTATCTATAACCTGCTTTTAATATATATATGTACCAGGAAGTAATGCCGGTGTGTGCGCTGTTAGCATGCTAGATGTTACAACCTTTACCCTCACAGCAAAAGTGCACTGTGGCCTCTGAAAGTTGTGAAATACTTATAAACTCTTCACTTTGAATAATTAGGATGCTCGGTGTTAGGAAAGTAAGAAATAAGTTTGGACGACTGAAATCTGTTTAAAACGGACCAGTTCTCCTCATTCATTTTTAAGACAGTGAAAATCAGGCAGAGCTCCATTAGGTTCAGACGGTGCGTGGAATAATGGGCTATGAATCTGCTCGAGTACCTGGTTTGTTCTTGCTTCCAGGAATAAAAATCCTTGATAGATTCTTAAATATTTCTTTACTATTCAGAGCTAGGGACGACTTCCGGGTACAAGGATTCATTATTTCCCTTTACTTGATAGTAATATTCCAGTGGGATATTACCTTCCACATTCCCGGATTTTGACTTTCCATCCGGTTTGAGCTGGAAACTCCAGGTTTGGCATCAAAGAGTGAAACTTGACACATGACCTTCCTCTGCACAGACCTGAGCCGTGAGTCACCGATGTGAGGGACAGTGACTGATGCATGCTGGGAAATCACTTCAATCTAACCTGCTCTCGGTGAACAATCATCAACTTTTTGGAATGTACAGAGGAATCTGGCACCCCTAGTGTCTACCATTGTTGGGATAAAATTAGACTCTTGGAAGTATTTTAGTATTTTGAATAGTGTCAGAGTAACAGGAAGTCTGCAAGTAACCAGCTAAAATCACATGCCCTACCCTCCTGCCCACAATGAGTAAATGTAATTGGTATAGCTACTGCCACTACTTCTTATGACTTCACTACTACACAAATACTTTGATCACATTGACACATCCTACTACAACTGTTACAACTACTACTCCCTCAACAAGACTACTACGCCCGTACATGTGTGTGTTGACATATAGGATGCGGTCACACAATAGACTGTATATATAAATGGACATGGGTAATCTGTTTGCTGCTGTGTTCCAAATAGGAAGTGATCACGGGCGCACTTCTGGCTCCATCAACTCCAATTCACTTTACATTAGAATGCCCCTCTCTCTGTAACTGCTGCTGTCAGGCTCGTCATTTTGGTTTTACCCTGGTGTTATTTTCACTATTGTGTCTGTAAATCAAGATATGAACATTAATAACAAACAAATCAAGCGTCTTCTTTCCCTGAGGTTGCTAGCGAGAGCAGCAGGTTTGATTGACAGCGTTGTTAAGCGCCCGCTCCCTGCTAAACCAGTGGTGTGGGTGGGAAGGGGCATTACCTTCAACAGGCTCACACCGGATTGGCTCTTTGGTTGCTATGATACTCACAGTTGGAATTTGAAATATGGAACTTGGCTGCAAATTGGCCTATATAAACGCTAGCCTCGATGAGCTTCATTTGACTGGAGCCAAACTCTATGGGTGACATCACAGTCCCTTAGTCTGCTTCTTTATACAGCCTATGGTTCACATTTGCACATAGATCACACACATAAAAAATAAGACTAAACTGGGACAAAAGCTTGAACTGAACTAATACTAATGTAGAACTAACTAGAACAGGATCAAACCAAAACCAAAACATGACAAGCTCCTTATAAGACGTTTCCTTCGCACATTTGTGTGTTGACATTTGGAGTGGCCTTCCTCTCTCTAAGTGCAGTCATTGTTATCTAATTACCAAACCCGCAGCCCTCCACTTGCTTCCGCGTGTTAGTCTTGTTTTCTTTAAAGTTTATTAAAAGCTGATATTTGCAGAGGCTCTGATTCATTATCCATTCAGCACAGTCCTTATGATTAACTTTGGCATTAAGGTAAATGTCAGAGGATCAGGCTGGCCAGAGATTCACAGACCACATCAAATTAGTCCAGAGCAAGTGGACTCCAGCGCTGCTCACGGACTCTTTTAAAGGGACATCGTAACACGGGGGTCAGGTCAGTCCAAAGGGATTAATGGATATTTAAAGAGGAGATAAAATGCTGGTTTTGGGGCTATTGTCTCGACAAGTTTAAAGTCAAGATATTTGCAGGTGAACTGAGGAATAAAATGTAAATTCAACTTAAAACAAAACTGGACCTTTTATGAATATTTGAGCAAACAGAAATCAGACAGTGAGAGGTTTTTGCCTGTATGTTAATGCTAATAGTGTAAGATAGTACTAGGCCATGTATCACTCATGACGAGAGTTTAAGAGCAACTTAAAGATACAATACGTAGCTTCTCTGGTGGGGAGTTTGCCACATAGTTGTCATGGATTTGCTATAGGTTTGCCTGGAATATTCCACAGTCTGGCATTAAACTTGCATTCAGTCTTGCCCGTACTCAAATGCAGGTGTTTGCTGTTGGTAAAGATACCTTGAAACACTTTCTTACTATGAGAGGGGTCACCTCTCCACAGATCTGACCTGTAACTTGGGTTGATTGTGTTGTCTTCTTATGTACATAGAGGAGAAATGTTTAATGCCATACAGTGGAACATGATGGGCAAACCGACCAATGATCTAAGTTAGGAGTACCTAAATGGAGGAGTGCCATTTCTCCAACCTGTGGAGACCCCCAAATATGACACTGAATAAATGAAACTTGATTCCTCATTTGTCCCTGTCAGCTTTAACTTTAGAGCCTGAGTTTGTCACTAATAAATGGATAATACTTTTAAAATGTGTTAGATAGTCTAACTGGACCCTTCTAAGGCTGCCTGTTATATCGACTCTGTGACCGCTAACAGCTCTCACCAGTTCAGCTCTGTGAAAGTAGCTCCAGGGGAAAAGGCTGGACACCTTTAATCTTGGGGTGAAGTCTAATCTAGAGCTGACTGCTGCAAATGTGTCTGGAGGAAGTCTGAACAACAGCCTCAAATAGTTTCAAACGGGGTCCGATTACTTTGCAAAACTAAACTGAAATTACTTTATTTGAAAACGAATTAGATTACTGATTATTATAAGTTACTTAAAAAAAATAAAAAAAAAAGAAGAAAAAAAACATGCAGATCAAGAGCCAATTTATGAAAAGCATGAATTCTTCACACTGTTAAAGAAGAGGCGATGTGCCCAGTCGTCCCATGAAGAACACAACAGGGAAAAGTTACTAAAAATTACTATGGCAAGTAGTAATAACTCAGTTTTCAGTAATGAAAAGTAATCTGATTACAGTAATCCCTAGTTACCACTTACTGCTCAATACTGGTCTGAAATCACTGTCATTCAGCAACACGGCAAAAAAACTGAGCCACCATCTTGTGTCATTTGCGCTCTGAAGACACGACAAAAACACAGACGTGAATCAGTTTGTCCAGGCTGATAAAAGATGTTTGATAAAACATGTTTACTCTCAGACGGTGATAAGACACTGGAGTTAGTTTTGGAGAAGAGCTTTACTGCGGAAAGGTCAGAGCCGAGTGTGAGATAGAAAATCATTGTGGACTAAAGATCGTGGCATTAACAACAGGATCTGAAAGAAGGTCACATGACTGTGAGGGCACAGAGGAGGACAGCACAGAGGAGGCACATGACCCGGGATGGCACAGAGGAGGCACAGGAGTGCAGAGGGCACAGAGGAGACTCATGACTACAGAGGGGTTTTTATTTTGCTAGTATGAATATTAATTACAGACAGGCACCTTCTGCCCCCTTCTTTGCTAACTAGTGAGTGGAAGTCACTCCTACTAGTGTTAGCAACAGGTTTGACAGTGCTTCCAGGGAAGAAGCGTTACCTTCAACACTCTCGCTCCAGACTCTTTGGTTGCTATGATACTCATGGACAGAAATCCTAATATGGAACTCTGCTCCAAATTAGCCCCTATATAACTGCTAGCCTCCATGAGCTTCATTTGACTGGAGCCGAACGTTATGAGTGACATCACACTCACTTAGTCCACTTCTTTATACAGACTATGGTTGTGAAAACTGTCTCTTGCCCCCATCTGCAAATATGACATAATCACATTTAGAATCTAAAAAACACCAATAAAACCTAAAAAAATGCAGAGTATGGTTTTGTGTATGTTCATTTATAGCATCTGGACTTTGTAATTTGTGTGCATCAGCTGTGAGCCGCACTCTGAGATCTCTGAGATGATATAATTACACAAAACATCTTTGGTCTAATTACTGTCTTCTTACATTGCACTGCACTGCGTCCATGGGCTAATTAAGGAAAATACGATTCTCCCAAGAAAAGACCCTATAGTGATGATGTGTTTCCACAGGCTTTGAACTCAGCCCCAATAACAACTGAACTGAAAGAGTAATTTATACAAAACACACGGAGCTATAATGTAGAGTTTGAGAAAATGTATAGAAATGAAACTTGAACTGTTCAATGTTAATTTTTTCCCCCTTATAAAACACCATATAAACAAACTGACAGTTCTGAGAGAGACCAAAAACGTGACTGTTGCTAGCTGAAATATTAAAGTGAGACTAAACACCTAAACTCCGCCAACAACCACATTTCAAATAGAGCTGCTAAACTGAGCGAGGCCTGGAGGACTAAAGGGGAGAGTGAGAGGGGAGAGGAGGGGTGGGGTCTGGAGGAGTAAAAGGGGAGAGTGATGGGGGAGGAGGGACAGGGTCTGGAGGTACAGTGTGACTGGTCTAACAAGTATCCATACTTTAAACCCTACCCCAGCAGCCAGGTTTTTGTAATCAGAAACACCTGGATATAATCGGGGCAGTTCTGCGTGATGTCACCAGCTACTTAAAATTGGCCACTGGAGGCAGCACAGACTCAGATTTTGACTGTCAATTTGCAGCTTTCTGCTCAAAAACACTTCGCACTAAAGTTGCCAAAAAGGGCTAGAAACAGTACACAATGTTATTAAAACACCACATACACATTTTAGGAGAAAGAACATTTTTATTCCGCCATAAGATTAATATGGCACATTTGTAAAGCCAGTCTCTAACAAAAAGTGATTCAAGGCTTCAACAAGGCTTTTTTATTTCAAAAACAGTGCGTCTCCCAGAGTTACATAGGCCCCTCCTCCATCTGAAATCATCAAATTCCAGATTGTGAACTATACTATACTGACATTCCACTGAGTCTACATATAAATCTACATATAATTCCTTGGAGCCCCTCAAGTATAAATTATTATTTGAGTGACCCAGTTTAGTGTCTCTGCCCACAGTTGTGTTCTACAGTTAGAAGAGAATCCAGCCTCATACTTGTGGAGTAGTTTGAACAGTACTCCATCCCTCAAATGGCCCACTTTCCTCTTCTTTGCTCTTTCTGGCCTGACGCTCACTGTAATCGCTTCGTTTCACCGAGTCTGCGCTAGCGACTTTTACTGGCAGTTAGCGCCTGTTAGCTTGTGTTAGTGCAGTAGCCTTTAGCAATGACCTGGTTTCTCAGTGAACTCAACCCGATGTTGCGCCGGAGTGTTGTACAGCGATGGTGACAGGATACTGAAAACCAACCTACAGCTTGGTAACTGCAGCCAGACGATAAGACGACGTAAAGGAGCGTGCGGTAAATGTTCTGATGGATGTGATGTTTTTAGGTCAAGAATGGGATTTGAACCAGGGGCCTTCATATCAGTGGACAAAAGCTGTCCCAACTGAGCTACTGTCGCCATATTTATTCTCATAGATGCAAGCAAGTCGTTACCGGTCAGTTCTGTGAAGAGGCGACACCATAAACCATAAGAATAGATGTTTTTTCAAATTATTCTTTTAGCAACAAAACGCTCTACAGCAATAACATCTCCATGGAGACGGGTGGAGCATCCCCACCAGAACACGCTGCAAAGAGCAATTATCTCCATCGTTTTGATATAATGAAACCACATGTTGACTTTAAAGATGGAGGATCCGTCACCTGCATGTGTTTGGCTGGAATGTTCCACAGTATGGCATTAAATATGTTTTTTTGACAACCTCCTCAGAGATGGAGACTTTGTTTTATGGCATATTTAGAACATTTTTAGAACCTTTCAGGCAAAACAGCATCTCCTCCAAAAAGTTAAGAAGTTGCTGGACCCTTCAGTTTGTATTTGTGTTTTTGTTTTCCTTGTAATGTTTTATGATGGTCAAAGGCACATCATTATTACGAAGTGAATCTCCCTGAATCGAAATGAGATACATATTTAAATGAAAAGGTTGGACAATAAATTCATTTAACATCAATATTTTTAAGTTGGAAACATTTCTGTCTAATGTGGCACCTTTAATGAGCAGAAGCAGAGAGCGACTGCAGCCTGTTCCCGTCTGGTGCTTCTTTCTCCGGGAGTAAAATCCATAGAGTTGTTTATTTCACTCTCTCCCTGCGTCTCTGATCTGGTCACGTCTGGTCTCATGTTGAGCTCAGCGCTTCCTCTGAACACTGTCTCTGTTCTGTCTAAAAATCTATCTCTACAAATGTCTCTGTCCTCGAAAAACCTTTAGCCTTTTCTCAAGACCAAAAACTGAAAATCGATTCAAAGTGCTTATACAACAGCTGATGGGTATTACATAAGAGGCTTTGTACAAGGTCCTGGTTAAAACATCTGTTGCCATGGAGACAGATGTGATGATTTTTTTTAAAAATTAAACAGACTTAACAAATATATCATCTTTAAACTGCACACTTCTTCTAGCCTGTACAGTAGTGGTGGCTAACTGGTTAGTACACAGACAAGGAGACTTGGGAAGCTAATGCTAATCACTCACCTCTAAGCTAGTCCAGGAACTGTATAAAAGTCTGGAGCCAGTCCTTTGTATTTTAGCCATAGATTGTGTATATAAATGGACATAGCAAATTTCCTAGCCACCACGTTCCAAATAGGAAGTGATCATGGGCGCGCTTCCAGCTCCATCGACTCTGCCTCCAATTCACTTAACATTGAAAAATTGTGTCTGCTCTTTCGTCATTTTGGTCTTAAAATGTTCATATTAACCGTGTTATTATAATTTGAACCTATAGTCGTTGAATCATGCAAATTGTGATACCAAACTGAGGTACCATTTAAAGTTGGCATCCTCCATTCACAAGTGAAAGCACTGCCCACTGCACACTTGTGAATATACACTGAATATAAAGCTGCCACCAAAAAAAAAAAAAGTCACACCCTCTAATATTTCGTTGGACCATCTTTACCTTTGATTATGGCACACATTCGATGTGGCATTGTTTCAATAAGCTTCTGCAATGTCACAAGGTTTATTTCCACCCAGTGTTGCATTCATTTTTCACCAAGATCTCACATTGATGATGGTCCAGTCTGAC
The DNA here is from genome assembly GCF_009829125.3 of Periophthalmus magnuspinnatus. Classification (NCBI taxonomy): domain Eukaryota; kingdom Metazoa; phylum Chordata; class Actinopteri; order Gobiiformes; family Gobiidae; genus Periophthalmus; species Periophthalmus magnuspinnatus. The sequence continues at coordinate 17,488,572 of NC_047139.1, read as the reverse complement.
CTCTGCACAAAGCCTTCTCCAGCACATCACAAAGATTCTCAATGGGATTAAGGTCTGGACTCTGTGGTGGACAATCCATGTGTGAAAATGATGTTTCATGCTCCTGAACCACTCTTTCACAATTTGAGCCCTTTGAATCCTGGTATTGTCATCTTGGAATATGGCCGTGCCATCAGGGAAGAAAAAATCCATTGATGGAATAACCTGCACAGACTGTTGCTGAACCTAGACCTGACCAACTGCAGCAACCCCAACCTTGCTTAGTTAAATCCAGGTGGCAACTTCTCTTTTTTTGTCTGGGCAGTGTATAATCTGTTTAAAACAGTCACAGTGCAGGCTGCATATAGCTCCTTAAATGACACATTGAGTAGTAATATTGAGCTCAAGTCGTTTATAGAAAAAGCCAAATTCATATTCAGTGTGCCGTCATCATAAGCTCATGCAAATCAGGGGTAATCCTTGGACATCTCTGTTACTACCAACAGGGGGAGACATGTGTGAATTTATTTTATTATTAATCAATATTTTAGTGAATAGACAATTTTACAAAGATGGAAAAAGCTTAAATAGGATCTACAACAGAAGCCTTGAGCAGCACGTTTACAATGACATGTTTACAATGACAACAGCATCAATAACAACACAAGTCAAGTACCACAGGGGACAGTCATAAGTGACTTTATGTGTCAGCTGTGATGAATGGAGAGTGTTGATCAAACAGCAGGGGGCGCTATCACAGGGGTCAATTAATCTTTCATCATAATATGCAGTTATTCAGGGTTGAGCCAGATCTTCTTACACCAAGGTCACAGTTCAATTCATAGAATGTGTATATAAATGGACATAGCTAACATGCTAGCCAGCACGTTGCAAACAGGAAGTGATCATGGGCTCACTTCCGGCTCCATCGACTCTGGCTCCAACTCACTTTCTATTGCAAAACTGTCATCCCTCTCTCTGTAAAAGCTGCTCTATTTCGTCTGTAAATAAACATTAATAACAGATGACTCAGGTGCCTTCTTTCCTCGAGGTGGCTCCAACAGGTGTGGTTGACAACGTTGCTAAGTGCCCGCCCCTTGCAAAACCAGCAGTGGGAGACGGGAAAGGGCATTACCGTCAACAGCATCACTCTGGATTGGCTCTTTGGTTGCTATGACACTCATGGTTAGATTTCGAAATATGGAGCGTGGCTCCAAATTGGTCCCTATAACTGCTCTAGCCTCGATGAGTTTCATTTGACAGGAGCTGAACGCTGTGACTTCACACTCACTTAGTCTTCTTTACAGAGGTTATGGTTTAATTATTATAAATACTTAGTTACTAAATACTCTATTTGAACAATGTATTATTGAAGTACCCTTTTTTATTACTCTGTACTGTAACTGTAAAAAAGTTGATCATTTAAAAAGATATTTGAACATATATTATCCTTAAACAGTTAGTACTTGAGGAGTATTTTATTATTTAAGTGACTATTTTTAATTACACTTTAGTATTAAGCAGCTGTCCTCTTATAGACTCACTACCAGACGACAGGACACGAGACAAGAGTTCCTCATTGTTAAAGCACTGTTCTGTCAGGGGCAGATTACAAAAGAAAAACACAATTTCTGTATTTTTACTACTATTCAGTACAATACTTCATATAAACTCTGTCCCCTGTAAAAGCCTTCTTGTTGTTCCCGGCTCATCTTTGTGCTGTTCCCTGCTTGTCTTCGTGCCTTTTGCGGCTCGTCTTTGCACCGTTCCCGGCTCATCCTCAGGCTAGCAGCGTTTGCAGCTTTAATCTCCAGCTGATCAGGTCGTCTGTGTCACCCTGACATCATAAAGTGGAGGATTCATTTTCTTATTTCTCTGTCTGCCCTCCGTCTGAGTCTGAGCAGCAGCATGTCAGAGCCCAGGGACAAAGGGAGGATTTTCCAAGCCAAATTACACTCAATTGGATTAAGTTGAAATCCACCTGTATTTGTATGGTTAAAGTGGCTTTATAAAGTACAATTTATTATAATGCTTTTAATACTTACCCGATGGGGTATTTCTGTTTTTTATTGTTCTTTTCCTACGTATCATGTTATCTGTATATTTCTTTTGTGTTGACTTTTATGTGAAGCACTTTGGTCAGCTCAAGTCGTTTTAGAAGTGCTATAGAAATGAACTTGAACTGAAATGGTTTTTTTTTTTTTACAACACAATTCTGCCAAAACCTGGTGAATATACCTGTACCAAAGTCCTAAACTTTACCAAAACCTCAGAGTGAAATAAATAAAAGAACTATTTACAAGTATAGCCACCAATGCAAAGCAGCTGTAGTGTGGCATAACTGGGTTAGGAAAGAATTATCTATGTATTTTCAGCCTTGATCTATGGGGCAGCTGTAACTGTTTAACAGGCTTGTTGTTTCATTCATACGTTTTCAATGATCCAGAATGACTTTGGTGATGATTTGTGGGTTTAAAAACGGTGCAGGCTTTCTACCTCTGACATCTCAAAAAATTTAAACAATGATTTCTGTGGCATAGAGCAAGACAAGAGTATTAATGAAATAAGACTGAAACAAAATGCAACTCCAGATGTGGTTTTGATGAGGAAAGAGCATTGTTAAAAGCTCAAAATAAAACGTTAAATGTAATCTTTTTCTTCAAGTTTACCTCTACCTTTTACTTCCTCTTACTACCTTTTATTATTGTATCGCACAAACTACATAATGACTCTTGTGTTTTGTGTATAAACTGCTCTTGCCTGCAGCTTGCTACAGATGACCTTTGACCTCTAGTCATTTCTTCTCTGTTGTTCTGAGCACAAACCATGTGACTGCAGCCCTGTGTGACCCCAGCACTGTGAGACTCTCTCCTCTCTCACTAAAAGTCATTATAAAAGACCAACTAGACTTTGGAGAAAACAGCAGTGCATTCACCACAGGAAGTGGCCATTTGTCACACCCTTTCACATTAAAAGCTCACAGACAGGTGAGTCGTAATGGGACGCATCTACATAATGTGTTTTTAAAGGCCAGTGCTGCTTATTATTCATATTTGGTGCTAAAACGCTGTCTGGAGAACTGGGGACGTGGAAAACTTTATGGCTTCTGGGATTGATATGTTTCTCTCGACTCACACAATTGCTCCAAACTTTTGAAATAAGTTTTTAAAGTGTAAATGCAGAAATCTGAGGCAGGTTTAAACTACAGCTGACTTCCATTTGCAGGAGATGAATGTGTTAGAGCAGTGGTTCTTAACCTTGTTGGAGGTACTGAACCCCACCAGTTTCATATGCACATCCACCGAACCCTTCTTTATTGAAAAATAAAATATGATTTTTTTCAAATTCAAGACACATGTTTGTTTTACTGGTGCACAAAATGGACCGTGCATTAACCTCACTGTGTTCAAAGAATAAAACCAATACAATGCATGAACTTACAACAAATTACATACATACCTTTTCACAAAGACGTGACCTTTTTTAATACTACCACACTGAAATTATTTTAATTTTTAATCTTAAGTATTCCAATAATGAACTTATTGGATTTATGCTATTTATTATTTTTAACATTTTAACACACACCTTAACTCCACAACCAGTTGTGCTCTCATGTAAATTCATGTCAAAGCAGAGGCATGGGGCTCTGCATTTGTCAAACTGGGACACGGCCAGCATCTGGAGACGCTCGCAGTCCGCGACTCGGATGCGTGTCTTGACCTCCGCCAAACCCCTGAGACTGACTCACCGAACCCCTAGGGTTCGATCGAACCCAGGTTAAGAACCACTGTGTTAGAGTTTGGGCTATACTGAGGACATGTTTTGATTGATTAAAAGGGGATGTGACAAATGCTCTCAAAACTATTATCTCTGTGTATCTGACCCAAACTGCACTCACAAGACTGCACCTGCAGGGGGAGTTTATGCAGAAAAAGTACAAGGAAAGATTTAACTTGTGAATCATGACTTGAGGTTAGCAGCGTCCAGGCTATGGAACAGCGCCCTCTGCCTGCCAAATCCTCTTAGTCTTTAACACAGTTTAAGACCAGACTAAAAACCCACCTCTTCTCCCTGGCATTTAATACTACACAAGATATACAGGTGTTTTATTGTTTTATCGTGTTATCTGTAGATTTCTTTTTTGTTGACTTTTATGTTAAACACTTTGGGGAGATTAAGTCAAATTAAATGTGCTATAGAAATAAACTTGATTTTAAGTGAATAGAATGAGTTTAATCTGATGAACACCAAAAATATACCAAATCACTAACTTCTCTTTTCTGCTGTTGTCACATATAAATCCCCATAATCAAATTAAAATGATTAGCCAGCTAATTCAACAAATTCAAATTATTTGGTCAACTATCAACCGATTAATCGACTCAACGACTGAAGGACTGGAGGATAACAGGACTGAAGGATTGAAAGACTCAAGGACTGACTAAAGAACTACAGGACTGAAGGACTACAAAACTGAAGGACGGAAGGAGTATAGGGCTGTGGGACTTAAGGACTGAAGGCCTGAAGAACCGAAGGACTAAAAGACTAAAAAACTACACAACTACAGGACTGAAGGACTGAAGGACTGAAAGACTACAGGACTAAGCCACTAAAGACTGAAGGACTACAGGACTGGAGCACTACGGCACTGAAGGACTACAAAACTGAAGGACTGAAGGACTATAGGGCTGTGGGACTGAAGGACTTAAGGACTTAAGGCTTGAAGAACGGAAGGACTAAAAGACTAAAGAACTACAGGACTAGAGGACTGAAGGACTACAGGAGTGAAGGATTGCAGGACTGAAGGACTTAAGGAGTCAAAGACTAAAGAACTACAGATCTACAGGACTTAAGAACTATAGGACTAAAGGACTACAGAACTAAACAACTAAAGACTGAAGGACTACAGCCCTGGTTACAGCTTATATAACATCAGATGCCCTTCCTGAAACTGCCCTTTTAATTTGTAAAGTGATAAATTATATAAACGTAAAAGCCCTCTGACTCATGAGCTAAACAGATTACACAATGTTTATTTCATTTTCAGGATTTATTTGTGAAAGAGACATCAGGGTCACCCAAAAACTCAGGGTGAATTCCAGCAGTTGCGTGTAATTACAGGCTATACAACAGTTCAACCCCATCTGTAACATGGATCATTTTCAAATTGCCAACTTTTGCTTCTTTATTTTGTTGTTATTTTTCTATAATACTATAATGCACAAGTAGATTTAAATGTGCTGTATAAATTAAGTTAAATTAAGAGTTGAGTTGAATCCTCTCCCTCAGTGGCAGTGATGTGGTTCCACTTTGTTAAATATCATTATTCTGCAATTACTCTGTGTTCAGCACTAACTAAACTGCAGAACCCAAGGACACAGTGACAGTATTCATCTGTGGGAGCTGGAATCGCACCGCCAACCTGTGGATAGGTGGAAAAACACTCTACCAACGGAGTTACTGTTGGCCATCTTTTTTGTTTGCCGTTTAATGACGTGTTTGGGTTTTACTGTTCAGCTCTTTGGTTGTTTTTAAATGTTCTATACAAATACATTAGACTTAACATTGTGTAAATTTTCTGCCTGTCTCTATGGAGCATTGGAGCCAGCGCACGACATTAAACTTTACAATCTCCATGGAGACGAGCATATGATGTTACCAGGCCAAGTTACGGGTTTGATCTGTAAAAACGCAAGCATGCTCACAGAAAAAAATATACATATTTTTAGCAATCTTGAACAATAAAACACATATAATGGGGCAAAGTGATCACATCTCCATGGAGACCAGCAGGTGACAAACTGTGCACCAGAAAAGTTACATAGTGCACCTTTAATCAGTGAACCAGTATATGAGCTGAAGAACCATGTGACTCTATTCTCGATGAGGGCTGAAACATTAATCACAACTGAATCAAAGTCACAATTTCAATGGTCATAATTCGCAAATACTACAATTATTTAAATCACGTAGTTAAAAATAATAAATATTCTCTCTTAAAATGTAAAAAAGCGTAACCCTGTAGTTTAGACCTCCACAAACATGTTCTGAAATGCATATGTTTCTTGTATTCTTCTGTATTGTTCTTATTTCAGTCTTCTGGAAAATGTGAACTTTGAACTGAATCCCTCTGTGCACAAACTACAAACCGTTTTCACAATGTTTGTCAGAAAAAACAAACAAAAAAACAACGCAGTTAGATCATTTTCCAAACTCTCCATGAGCTTAGGAATCATGAGAATGTGTGAGTGAAGGCAGACTTTTGTTTTGGACAGACGCAAACTTCACCAAACAGTTTATCTCCATCTGGCAGCCTCAAGCCTTTTAGGGCCAAAACTCTCCAAACATCTCCATCTCTCCAACTGAGGGAGGAGAGAGCCAATCAAAACGCTCCAAGAAACAACGAGTCAACAGCTTCTGCAAGAATCAGGGCAGAAGATCAGCACTGACGCACATGTTGGGAGTTGAATTATCTTCCCATTGTGAAATCGTTGTGTCCTTGGGCAAGACAACTGAGTAACACCATGAGTAGACACTGACATCTGTCTGCTGATTGCACGGGAATTTCAAGTATTCAAAAACAAAGCCATGAAAACTGTTTGATTTCTGACAGTCTATGGTACAATAAACATTAAAGGCACGCTATGTAACTCTTCTGGTGTCCCTTGTCTCCATGGGATGTTAGTGCTTTGCCTGGCCCTGGAATGTTCCACAGTATGGCGTTACATTTATCAGTATCACAGAGACAAGCGGGTGATGCCTCAGGACCACAGACTGTATATATAAATGGACATAGCTAACGCACAGAAACAGGAAGTGATCATGGGCGTACTTCCAGCTCCATTCATTCTGGCTCCAATTCACTTTCTATTGAAAATCTGTGGCCCCTCACTTTGTAACTGCTACTGTCAGGCTCGTCATTTTGGTCTTAAAGTGTTCATATTGACCCGCTCTAGATGATCATGTTTTTTAATTTTGCTATAGAGTTTGTAAATCAAGATATGAACAATAATAACAGACAAAGCAGGTGCATTCTTTCCCCAAGGTTGCTCCTGTTAGTATTAGCAACAACCTCACTCTGGATTGGCTCTTTGGTTGCTATGATACTCGTGGTCAGATCTTGGCTCCAAATTGGCCCCTACAACAGCTAGTCTCGATGAGCTTCATTAAGAGCCGAACGCTGTGGGTGACGTCACACTCCTTCAGTCCACTTCTTTATCCAGTCTGTGCCTCAGGGCCAAGAAACTTTTTTTTAACAATTAACATGCTGGTAATTGAATACTCACAAGATTCAAACATTTAATGCCATACTATGGAATATTCCAAGCAAAGCAATAACATCTTCATGGACACAAGTAGATGACAGACTTTCCACCGGAAAAGCTACATGCTGTAGATTTAATGAGTGTTTTACTTGTGTCTGAGATTAGAGTCAATGATAAAGATTCATCTGCAGATTCAGGGCAAACACAAGTTCAGAAGCTTGTATTTTATTATTATTTTTTTGAATAAAGTCTCATCATTTTGCTCTATTAACGAACAGCGTGTCTCCTCAGCATTCCTCATGTCAGAGCAGTTGTTTACACTGTAGTATAAGTATCTGACAAGTTTTCATGGATATATTTGATATCTGAAGTTGTTTTGGCAAAGTGTTCTACGCCAGTATAATCCCACTCTAAACTCCAGACAGACTTTTGGTTAGACTATTTTTGGTTGATATTCTGGCAGTGGAGTATTTTGTGAACTCAGAGTGAAGTGTCAAAGTAAATCTGATGAGGATGTGGGTTTGAGAATGAGCAGGGCAGAGGTTACACAGAGCTGTGATTCTGAACCAGCTACAGGGCGTCCGTATATGTATATATATATTTTAGTCTCTATTACAGTGAAATGATTAAAGGGAGGACATACACACTCAGAGATCAGGAGTCTAACCCACAACATCCTGGTGAGGGGGAGAGACAGGATAATCACTCTGCCACAGTCACATAGGGAGAACACTCACACCAACTCAGAGATAAGGAGTCTAACCCACAACTTTCTGTTTTCCTGTCAAGATTTGAACTGGTTACCTTCTCGTCAGAGTGCGAACAATTAGACTAACCTTTAGCCTTGAACTTTGAGTCTGTATTATACGAGGAAATCCACGTAAATTATAATGAATTTGAATTTACATCAGCGTTTCAGACACTCAAAGATATTTTATACATTAACTCATTAGTTGATAAGCGACTATTGTAGCCACAGCTGTCCTGGGGCAGACTGAAGCGATAAAGCTGCCAATCTGTGACATTGGCCCTTCGGACCAACACTCACTCACCACATTCATACTTGGCAATGTGGGTGGAGTATTTTGCCAAAGGACACAACAAGAATTTTCTGTGTCCAAAGCCAAGAGGAGAGGAGACAGATCCTTTTCTGTGGCAGCACCCAAACTATGGAACAGCGCCCTCTGCCTGTCAGATCCTCTCAGTCTTTTAACACAGTTTAAGACTACACTGAAAACCCAGCTCTTCTCCCTGACATTTAACACTAGACATGATATACAGGTGTTTTGCTGTGCTGTTCCTGTGTATCGTGTTATTTGTATATTTGGGCAGCTGAAGTTGTTGCTATAGAAATAAACTTTAATTGAACTGAATCAACGCACTAACAAGACCCGGCCTCGCGTCGCTCCCGAGATCAGACGATATCGGACATGGACAAGCAGCTGTGACCTCAATCTCTCAAGGTTTACACAGCATCACCGCTTTTGTTTTTTCTACATTTTAGTCCCTCCAGAAGTCCACATCAATGTTTATTTTACTTCTAATATAAATAAAACTAACGATATACACAATAATCCACCGAAGCCCCAAACCTCGATGGTCCCATTCATTCACATTGTGTCCACTTTAATTTGAGCGCAGCGCTTTTCCCTTCCCTTTATAACTCAAAATGAGGTCTCGTACACAAAGGGTGTTTCTAGGTGAGCGTGCGGTCTTTTGCGGTGCCGTCTTATCGCTCGTGTTTGCTGCTCCAGATGGCGAACGCAGCCATGAAACTAATTTAGCAGGTAGCGTCGCCGCGGAGATGGGCCACGGACAGATATGCAAATGAGTCAGGTCTATTCAGGAGTTTTTGGAAAGCAATAAGAACAAGGTTAATGTTTTTTCCATGAGATGTGGCCTCGCGGATTACTGTACAAAAACATAAACTGTACAAAAAACACCAATGGAAAAATACGGAGCACAGAAAGCAGGAGAAACAGCAGAATTTGAGAAAGAATAGGCTTTAGAACAGAAGGACGCTTTCTATAGAGTTGAGTGATGATGTCACTTCCGCGTCCAACCCATAGCCTGTATCAGCTCCAGTCAAATGAAGCTCATGGAGGCTAGCAGTTATAGCGGCGAATTTGGGCCGAGTTCCATATTTGGAATTCCGACCATGAGAATAATATCAACCAAAGAGTGAGGCTGATGAAGGTAACACCCCATCCAGCAGGGAGACGGCCCTCTCCCTGCTAAACCACATCGCTGGTTTAGCAGGGAGAGGGCACTTAGCAATGCTGTCAATCAAAACTGTTGCTAAAGCTAGCCGGAGCCACCTTAAGGAAAGAAGGTGCCTGATTTGCCAGAGCTGATGGAGCCGGAAGCACATCCATGATCACTTCCTATTTGGAACGCAGCAGCTAGCAGGTTAGCTACGTGCATTTATATATACAGTCTATGGTCCAACCAGAAACTTCACAGCTGATTTCTATCTTTTGTTTTTGTTCCTTATTCATCAAACCATTTCAAAAGTTTTTTAACCACAAACATTTTAACCTCAAATATTTAAAGAATGCAGTAACAATCTAGCATAACATAGGGTTACCAGTATGTATATCTCACAAACTGCCACTCACCGCTAATATATCTTAGCCGAGCCTAGCTTCTCACCTCCCTCATACCCTTTCTATCACAGTTATAACCACAGATCCACGTTTATAACTGTATCAGCTTTAAACGACTGCAGTCTCTGTTTAACCTGAGATGTTCTGTCACTAAAACAAGAGGAAATCATGACATGTTTATTGTTTTTCAATCAGCTGATGAACCCGGAAGTGACATCACGCTTAATAACTCCACAGAGTATTTCCATCTGTTCATCTTCTGCTTTGTTAACAGGTGGGTTTAGCCAAAGAACACCCATGTCCCACGTCCTCTTTACTGTCATTACTGCTGGAAAAACATAAAAAAATTTGTTTGTTTATATATTCCCTGTTTTTTACAGTAAGTGGAAATAACACTCCTGGTTCAGTGCATCAAGACCTGCTCCCTGGGAACCTCTCCCGACTACGGGCCTTAAGCAGGTACACTGATTTTCCAGCGCTTTATTCATTCACTTAACAGCTAAGGGTCAAGCACTCTTCTGACTACAGGCTGGATGGGCCCTTTCTGTATAATTTACATTCTTTACAATCCTTTAGTGACAGAAGATCAAAAGCAGAGGACAGATCTATGGGGTCATAAATTTTACCTTAACTATAATTTGAAATTATGTAAACAGTAGTGACCCTGCAGTTAAGTTCAAGGGTCAACTTGTTATTCAGTTCTTGTAATAGACACGTGGACAGCCCTCTCTCCATTTCAAACACAAGTATCTCATATTTATGCCAGAACTCTTCAGTGTGCGGCTGAAGTGAATTGCTAGCACAAATGGTCAGTTGTGTTTTACAGGGGATTTGAACAAATAAAGTGCTCATCTCCACTTGTCATTTCTTAGCCAAAATATTTTCAAGTATCACTGGAACCTGCCTGATGTTACTTGTCAGATCTATGGAACAGCTCATACACAAGTATTGAACTAAACTCATCTGGACTTAAGGTGATATGGAGATGAAAGTCTAATGTGATCTCATCCCTCTGGTGATCTGCTGCTTTGGTCAAATCCTCATATCTTGATTTTTCTGTTTATCACAACTCTATGTTCAAACACAAACACGTTTTCAACCTCTCAAACTGGACAAACGAGGCAACGCTCTGAGAAGGTGATGTTATGTACCTCCTCAAGACAATTTTAAGACACCAAGTTTACATGATTCAAGATAAAATTGAAATTGTGATAAAAATGTTTTGCCATATGACCCACCCCTGTCTGCACTGAACCTGCAGCAGGACATCGTTACTAGAAGAAGTCCATCATTTGGGGCCAGTACCGCAGCTTGAGAAGCAAAGTCTGACTGAAGAGACAACTATGAAAACTATGTGGAGCAGAATGCACATGGTCTTTGGTGGATGCGTTAGCCCCAAGAGAGCGGCCATATTTGGACTGTGGGTTATGATATATGAGGATCATAGGTGTAAATATTAACAATGGAAAGATCTACTTCAAACAAAGACGATTTACCTCCCAGACACAAAGAGGACACAGATATACAATATGGGCTCTAAGTGCAGCTATGACGTCTAATACAGCTACGAGGTCTGACGTCTAGTACTGCTAAGAGGTCAAAGGTCTAGTAAAGCTACAAGGTTTCGAGGTCTAGTACAGCTACGAGGTCTGAGGTCTAGTACTGCTAAGAGGTCAAAGGTCTAGTAAAGCTACAAGGTTTCGAGGTCTAGTACAGCTACGAGGTCTGAGGTCTAGTACAGTTATGAGGTCTGAGGTTTAGTACAGATACACAGTCTGAGGTCTAGTACAGCTACGAGATCTAATACAGCTATGAGGTCTGAGGTCTAGTACTGCTAAGAGGTCAAAGGTCTAGTAAAGCTACGAGGTTTCAAGGTCTAGTACAGCTACTAAATCTGAGGTTTAGTACAGATACACAATCTGAGGTCTAGTACAGCTACGAGGTCTGAGGTCTAGTATAACTACGAGGTTTGAGGTCTAGGACAGCTACAAGGTCTCAGGTGTATTTTAGATGCAGACAGCACACAGCAAAGTGTTTTTTTTCTGTGTGTGAACCAGGAAGTAATTCTGGTGAGCTGTGTTTGTTGTTAGCATTAGCTTGACGGTGATAAAGATGTACAAAGAAAATCAAAACATTGCACTGAATAAAGATGTTAGGAACACGTTTGGAAAGTGAGGAATATGTTGGGATGAGTTATGTTTTTCAGACAGTAAAAAACAGGTCTCGTGCCTTTAAACCTTAGAAAATCCAGTGGAGCAGCAGCTGAGATGGAGAGCAGTTGACCTATAACCAGAAAGTTCGTAGTTCCAGTTCCACACTATTGTAATTTTGTCAGTCGCCATTTAGACTCCAGGCCAGGTCCTATTATAATGATTTTGACAGGAGAAATCAGAGGGTCCGACACAGGAAGAACATGCAAACTCCTCACAGAAGGGCCAAAGGTCAGGCACAGAATGGCTGCCATCAACATTAGTCTGACTCAGGGCGAATGTGGCTACAAAATGATAAAAGCAGAGTATAGATTCAATTGAAGCTGCAGCACTAAAGCAAAAACAGTAGTAGTAGTAATAGTATTAGTAATATTAGTCATAGTAGTAATGGTGTTAGTAGTAGTAATAGTAATAGCAGTAATTGTAGTAGTAATAATAGCAGCAGTAGTAAAAGTTTTTTCCTTGTAGGTTACAGAAAAGTCACTTGTTTGACCTTTGGCCTTCGTCGTCTCTGGTGAATGTGAAACTGAGACATTTTGGAAAATGAATAATTCTAGATGATGGTTTCTCGTAAACGGCACCGTAAAAGTCTCTTTGCGCTAAATCACACGATCGTTAATGAGAAAGAACAAAAGTATTTTAGCAATGAGCCTGATATCTGTGTGTTCTGGTTTCAGTGAAATTGGGAGTCTGTATTTGTGTTTGAGGATTACCAAACCTGTATTACATAAGAGGGGAGTGAGTGAGCCAATCAGGTCACAGCGTTGGAGATGACATCATGAGTGTAAGCAGATGTGAAAATACAGCTGGATGGAGGTCGGACCAAACCAGGACCAGATGTGGGTTACACAAACTCAGACAACTAGGACAAGACCAGAGCCAGAGCCGAGCCAGAGCCGAGCCGTAGTAATGATGCTCACATTAAGCCCCAGTTTTACGCAGCATTCAGGCATTTGAAATACTTTACGACACTTCAACCCTCCATACTCCTTGTGTAGTAATATAGTATCAGTTTGATTTGAGTCATTGTCAGTAAGAAAGTACTGCTCTTCCTCGGGTTTATTATCTAAAGCTGCACTGCGTAAACTTTTTGGGTGTGGATCAACATTGGAGGTAGCATAGCTTTATCTAGAATGTTCCAAAGTATGACATTAAAATGATCTTGCATTTATTGAAATACAGGTCATTCTTAATGTGAGCAGGACCCCTCTCCACAGATCTGACCTGTAACTGAGCCTGGTACCATCACCTGCTTGTCTCCATAGATAATAGTAGCTAGGGCAATGTGGACAAGCAGGTGGTGGAACTTCCTGAAAAAAGTTACACAATGGACCTTTAAAAGTGGACTGGGATCACATATATACACAAATTGGGTCAGATAATCACTCTATGGACTTCACTTTCAGTAAATGTTCGCTGGGGTAATCGTTTTTGGGTTCAATATTTATCGTGGCACTTTTTCTTTCCATTTTTGGGAAACTTTTTGTTATTTTTTTGTACAGCAATGAGGTTTGAGCTGAAGAGGTTTGAATAAACAACTTCTATGACTCATTACAGACACAAACGAACTACTAAAGTGTTTCATTTTGCTTTTTATTTATTGCAGCTCATGTTTTTCAAATACCTGCATATTTTATTTAATTGTAATATAATTTTCCACCTTCAAGGCGCAAAGGGCTTTAAATCAAGGAACAACTCACCCATTTACACACACATTCATACACCAATGTACACAGATACTAGGGGTGAAATGGGATAAGTGTCTTGCCCATGGACACAACAACAGCATTCATCTGTTGGAGCTGGAATCGCACCACCAACCTGTGCGTCATGTGGATTTCATTGCTCTACCAATGATGTTCATGTCAAGAGCAAGATTTGAAGCACCAACCTTTAGATCACTGCGCAAACGCTCCACCATATACAACCTGAGCTACTGTCGCCTCTCAAAAATTATTGTGACGGGCCTGGCTAGAGATGCTAGCTAATTACATCAACGACAGCGCTAAAATGATCCGAACAAGTCTTGTAAATGTGTGTGGACTTAAACTCAGGAGGTGGTCCAATAGTGCAACAGAAAGAACTGTGTTTATCTCTCCAGATCCCCCACAACATGAAGGATTACTCAAGCATGTGCGAACGAAACAACACGATCCCACTGAGCTTTTGATGAGGGGATAAGATTATAACTGTTATCAAGTTACAAAACATACTTAGCCATTTCAGAAACTTGTCTTGTTTTAGTTCAGAAAATGAGACTTCCAGTCAGTTTGAATCAGATCTTTTCAAACTGGTTGGCAAGATGATAATATAAGGCCTCTGCGTGTTCAACAGCTATTCAGAAAAGACAATAGTGCCTTGGTCTGGGAGAGAGGCTAAATGCTAACAGCACTAACGTTATAGCATTATGAAAGTGACAACAGAAAAAAACGCGTTGGACCAGCCGCCTCCTCTTAGCGGTAATCACAGGGTTCTGCTCCCTAATGGACTTTCTCATTATCTGCTTGTCCATATGTTTTATTATGTGTTTTTATAGATTAGCAGCTAGCTTCTGTTAGTTAGCATATACATAAACATCGTATATGTCATACTCTTATGTGCTGAACAAAACATTAGCTAAATAATTTCCAAGTGAAATGTCCTACCTGTCTCAACAAATGCATTTAGACAGGTGGGCAGTGTCTTGCTCAGGGACACAACAACAGAGTGCACTCAAGCCAAGGAACTGGTTACTCTCTGGTTAATGGGCAAACACGGTATGACACACAGGTTCTACATATGTAAGTGGCTTTAACCATGTGACTTGTGAAGGCAGTTCGCAGGAGTCATTGAATTTTGTTCAGATATTTTCACATTCTGCAATAAAAAGTGATGTTAAACCTGCAACAAGCAACGTTTAACATGAGCCTGTTTCAGCGCCTGAACAAGAATACTGTGATAATGCCATATGAACCAAGAAAATACTACTGCTACTACTGCTGGTACTAGTGCTGCAACTACTGCTACTACCGCAACTACTGCTACAACTATTACTCCTGCAACTACTACTCCTGCTACTACTACTACTACCGTCACTACTACTATCACTGCTACTGCTACTACTAGTACTACTACTACAACTACTGCTGATCCTAATACTGCTACAAGTACTACTATTATATACTAATACTGCTACAATAACAACTACTACAACTGATACTAATACTGCTACAGCAACTACTACTACTACTACTACGACTGATACTAATACTGCAACAACAATGACAACTACTACTACTACTACAATAAAATAAAACACCTGTTACTACTACCTACAATTACTACTAGTACCACTACTTGCACTGCAACACCAACTACTACTAGCTCTACTACCCAGCATTACTACTACTACTACTACTACTACTACTACTACTACTACTACTACTACTACTACTACTTCTACTACTATTATTGCTACTACTAATGGTGCCATTACTTCCACTGCAAAACCTACTACTAAGAGCATGTGTACTACTACCTCTGCCACTACTGCCACTACTGCCACTACTGCCACTACTACTACTACTACTGCCACTACAACTACAACTACCTGTCCCACTCTTTGGTCACTCACCCCAGAGCCTGCTCTCTCGGACACTTCTCCAGAATCCGTTCCAGGCTCGGTTGGTGGAGTCTCTGACATGTTCACTGAAGGACCTCCTCAGAGGCATCTTCATGCTTCCGGTTTGTTCCATAGTTTCCCAAAAGTCCAAGTCCCCTCCTTGTGTTCACCGTGTCATTCCTGTTTGATCCTAGAGGAGAGGGGGTTTCTGGAGTTTTCTCTGCCCCATGAGAAAGTCCGAGTTTGGGTTATGAGCAGAGGCAGGACTGGGCTGGACTCTGGAGGAGGAGGAGAGAGGAGGAGTGCTGCTGTCACTCCAAAGGAATTTGAGTTGGGCTAGTTTCATTATTTCAAAATATTTCTGTTTTTGTTTAAAATGTTCAAGAAAAAGTGGGGTAAGACAATGCACATTATCACAGGAAAAAAGTGAACCTGGAATGTAGGTCAAATATCAGGATATTAAAGGCGCTTTATAAAAATATTCAGGATATTAAAGGCACTGTACCCTGTTCTGTCCCATGTATCTGAGCAGACATGTCCTGCCTCAGTGCAGATACACTAAATAAGCAGCTCTCAAGATCAAAATAAGTCTAATTAGAGAGGGTTTTATTTAGAGACGCAGTGATCCGATACTGGTATTGGATATCGACACCAATACTGAACAAATTTGCTGGATCAGATATCACCTTCCAAATATCGGTTCAGTCGATATCCTGTTGACATGTGCATTGATAGAATAAGACTTTTTACTAGTCATCCTCGGCTCTGAAAGTCTCATAATGTTTGAACTTTTATTTATACAAAGTTGTTCTGTCATTACTGAGTGGTGAAAACAGCATTTCAATCAGTTTTGTCTCATTTTATTTTTGTTGACAGAAATTAAATACAATTTTCATTCTCTGCCCTGATATTGACTGATATCGGCAGATACTTGAAGCTATGATATTGAAATCCATATCAGAACTGAAACAGCTGAATCAGTACAGCTCTAGTTTTACTGTCCAATGAGCAGAAAGTGCACATTAGCATGGCAAAACGCCACTACAGTTTCTGAGAGTTGTGAAAAGCATTTTTAAACTCATCACCGTGAATAATTAGGATGTTCTGAATGCATAAGGTAAGTGAGGAATAACTTTGGACCACTCCAAACTGTTTATGAATGAACTAGTTGTTTTTTTCTGGTTTTCAAGACCATAAAAATCAGGTACAGTGTCTTTAATATAACTTTCCAGGCAGAGACTGGGGAGTATCACCTGCTTGTGTCCATGGAGACGTTATTGCTTAGTCTGCAATATTCCACAGTGTGGCTTTAAACGTGGAGAAGGATGTTACAGGTCAGATCTTTGAAGAGGCAGAACCGTCATAAATGTCATATGAACTTAAAACTGGTTAAATTCAGACAGCTATTTTAAATTCAAGAGATAATAACCAATGGTAGTCTAAGTTTATATTTTGCAGTGAACAAGGCTTAAAGTAATAAAAAGGTGTTTATTCTTTAGATGTGAATGGATTTGCTTATATCGAAATCATCAAAAAGATGCAGGAATTATATTTGAACGTTCTTGTTCCTTTAGGTTGTACAGTTCTTTGAATGTTCTTGTTCCTTTAAGTTGTAAATTTCTCTCAAGATAAAGTTTGAAGCGATAAACAGAAAAACGTGGTCCTTGTATCGTGCTGTTCAGTCTCAGGACGTAAGGGAGTCTCTGAGGAAGTTGTTTGGCCAAAAAGCAAAAAGAAACAGTTTGAAGCAAATGAAGCTTCTGTCTGGTACTTTAAATGATATAATATATAATATACATTTATAATATATATTTACAGACACAGAGTTATGTTTTTGAGTGATGGGTCATTTAAATAAAGCTCACAGTTCAAATCTGTGTTCACTGGAGAATTCTTTCCTGCAGAGGAACAATAAGAACGAAACCTTAAACTTTTATTTTGTCTTAAACTTGTATTGTGCCATTACTCACTCCATATTCAGTGGTGGTAAAGTACTTCTGTCGCCACAGCTGCCCTGGGGCAGACTGACCAAATTGAGGTTATCAATCTGCACCACCCACCCTCACTTCTCACACACCACATTGATACTATGCGCGGTGGGTTAAATGTCTTGCCTAAGAACACAACAACAGAAGGGACCCATTGAAGCGAGATTTGAACCATCAATTTTGGGCAAGCAGTTCTAACGACTTTAGCCACTTAATGAACACAAATGCTTCACCTTTGGATACATATGTCACAATTAAACTTAAAATAATATCTGCTGTTAGAGAATGTACTTTATAAACCTCACCTCCGTTTTCAATGAGGTATTACAGCATTGGAGCGCCCTCTACTGTCAGCAACCAGAATAATACTAAACTTAACACATTACATTGCTATTTCCCATGTGTTTGCTAAGGCTACAGTTCAGAGTTTTATCTATGATGCAACAAAACTGGCAAAATGCAAACAGCATTTTTGAGTACTGAAAAATGAATGAAAGAAAAACTTCAGATAAAAGCTTGAAAAACTGTCAAGTTTGCATAAGACGTGTTCTTTAAAGGGCCCGTATTGAGATTTCTGTTCTAATGTTGTTTCCTCATCACAAACAGACCTGGAGTTGTGTTTTGTTTCATTCTCTCATGTTTAACACACAAACCCTGCAGATTTAGGTTCTTCTCTCAAACAGAAAACACTCTCTTCTAGTGCTCCACTGTCTTTTTTAAACTCCATACACCCCCACTAGAATCATTTGGATCATTTCAACCCTGGAATTGCCAATCTCTACTGAACTAAAGGTAAAAGGAGTTGTTAACCTTAAAACCATCCCTTCATGACATCACAAGGTGGCTTTGAAGATGTGTGAATGAAGCAAAACACAACTCCAGGTATGTTTTTGAGGACGTTATAGCATTATAACATGGCAACATGTAATATAGGACCTTTAAACTCTTTCTGAACTTTGTTATTATCTTTATGATCCAATAACATCATGTTCTTCAGTCTAATGCAGATCTCCTCATGACTCTCTGATGTCAGGCTGTCTCTTTCATCACAAGCCTTCGCCATGAGCCAGCCTTGTTCTGGTCAGAGGAGACGACGCGATGTGGGAATCCAATCAACAGGCTTCATCAGAGCAGACTTCCTTCACTAATGGGACTCTGCATTATCAGAGCTCATTGAGACTATGGGGAGCAGGGCTTTACTGTGGGGAGAGTACATACTTTTGTCTTATATTTAAAGGGGAAAAAGAGAAATTTGGCTCATGTACATGGGTAAAAATCATAGCCTTTATATATAAATGGACATAGCTAACCCGCTAGCCGCCGCGTTCCAAACAGGAAGTGAGCATGGGCTGCACCGACTCTGGCTCCAAATCACTTTACACTGAAAAACTCTGCAACTGCTCCTGTCAATCTTGTCATTTTGGTCTCACAATCTTTGATCGACAGCATTGCTAAGCGCCCACTCCCTGCTAAACCAGCGGTGTGGGCGGGAAGGAGCAGTACTTTCAACAGCCTTGCTCCAGATTGGCTCTTTGGTTGCTATGATACTCGTGGTTGGAGTTCTAAATAAGGAACTGGACTCCAGATTGACCCCTATAACTGCTCTAGCCTTGATGAGTTTCATTTAACCAAAGCTGAGCGCTGTGGGTGACGTCACACTCACTTAGTCCACTTCTTTATACAGGCTACGGGAAAAAACAGGTAAATTTGAGCCAAGATTCTGATCTGAATATCTAGGCCTTTTATTGCTAAGTTAAAGTTAAATACTGAACAACTTTTCCAAGCAAACGACAAAGGAGACAACAAACATCTCCATGGAGTCAAGCGAATGACGGACCCTCCACCAGAAAAGTTCCATAGTGCCTCTTTATTTATACTGCTACTACTACTACTGGCCATACTTTTTTTTTAGACTTGTTTGCAAACTCATGTTTCTCTTCCGCCCATGAAATCTCAATCTGATTATTACTCTTATTCTTACAAAACTAGCCAACAGGGGGCGCTGTGGGGTCTGTTTTCACTTTCACTTTACACTAATTGACTTTGTTGTGTGTAACAGTTTGAGATTGGCACGGGACAGGGCAGGACCACAGCTCCTCAGATCAATACTAAACTCATTCTACCTCTCCATCACATTATCAGGACATACACCACTCAACAGCAGCCGGACCCAAACCGGACACCGCCACATCGCCGTGGAAGGTAACCATAGAAACTGTAAACAACATATAATATAAATAAATAAAGCAGATCAGTGCGTGCAGGGGGCGGGGATAGAGGCATCAGATCAGCATTGTAATAATACAAATGTACAACATATGACACTGAAGTGAAAGTTTCACTGTGTTTAGTTTGAGTTCTTGGAGGTTCCATTTAGGATTCGTTCTTTGAGGAATTTGCTTGTTCTCCCTTTGGGAATGCAGGTTTTATTCAGTCACTCTGATTTCGCCTGCCTGGCAAATCCAGACTGATTCCTGCATTTTTTTAAACAAATTGATCAGTCTGGTCCCCTTGTTCTCTGTTGCGTCTCAATCCCAATCAAACGTAACCATCCAATCAGATCTGTTTATTTCAGTGACACATGTGAAATGAAGGAGCTCATTGGTCCCCTATGATTTACAAATAAAATCACAATCCTCCATGTTTTTCAGCCCCTGTGATATTTCTTTTTCATACAGATGGACCACGTCTGTCCCTGATTAATCGGTGAATCTCCCTGTTTTCCACCTAATCCACCTGTCAATGGGTGTGACAGGTGGATTAGGTGGAAAACAGGGAGATTCACTGGTGACCAGACTCACACTTTCATAAAGTATCTGTTTTGGATCCCAGGTAAATTTATCCCAGGATATAACCCAAAAGCTGTTATCCTCCAGCAAGTTACTCCTTACAGTTACAACCCAGCTCGTATGGGGACAGGGAAGTAACATAAGAAACCAAGATGGAAAATGGTAAATTAAGATGTAATTGAATAGGGATGTTAAGGGTAAACTAAACAGAAGGGGTCTAAAGATATTGAAACAAACGGTACCTTGCAAGGTTTAAACAAAAACAAAAGGTAAAGTTAACTAAAACACGAACTTCACAATAACATAACAAAATCTTGACGAACAAAGAGTGTGTTTTTAGACAGCTACGTGTCTCAAAACACAGAGTCATTACCGCTGTAGTGACACACAAAAGAGACGCACTACACATATGACCACATACTGGCCACACACAGGCCAGCAGCCCCGAACAGGTGTCCTGAATCTTCTTGAATGGATGGGAGGCAGCTGAAGGTGGGCCCCAGGATTGGCCAGGATTGGCCAGTCCTCCAATCACAGCCAAGGGCTCCAAAAGCCATGAATATGGGGAAAGTAGATAGATTCAGGGACACACACAAGAAACATAATGGACAAATACAAACAACTAACATAACTCAAGGCCTAGAGCCATAACAACATGGTGGTGTAACACTCAGAGGAGCTGGACCAGAACTTGTGTTCACGTGATAACTATTAACAAAAGTCAATGTTTTGGAGTGGCCATCACAAAGCCAGGCCTGAAAAGGCATGTATGAGAAAGGCAGTCTACAAACTTTGCTCATTTACACCAGTTCTGTCTGGTGGAATGGGCCAAAATTCCAACTATTGTGAGAAGGATTTCCAAAACATCTGACATACATCTGAGTCATACAGTTTAAAGGGAGTGGTACCAAATACTAATGAAATGTATACAACTGACTTTGAAGAAAGTAAAGAAAAACATTATTCTGGCATTTAGCAAATAGAAAAAAATTTAGCAATACTAATTGACCTAAAACAGGAAAAGTTTAATCTGATTTCATGTCAGACAGTGAGAAAAAAAAAGCCTATGTGTCTTTTTATTTAGTGTATGTAAACTTCTGGTTTCAGTTGTATTTATTAAGGTAAAAGCTTTGGTGGACTCCGGTGTCCTGCAAAATAGACCCCCAATGGAATTAATCTGGAGCACAGCAACACCTCCATCAGCTCCACTGGACAGCACTTCTTCAGTTTCCCTTGTCATCCCAAAACATGCACAACAGGTCAGATCCTCCAGCTGAGGTAGTCCTGGCCAAGACCAGCTCAAGATGCGGAGATGGGCACTATGCCTGCAAGGTTATCCCAGTGGCAGAGAAGGATGGGTCTAATGCAGAGGACAGACTACTACAGAAGACAAAACCAAGTGCAATCGTCTTTGTTGATCCATAAACATGTGTGCACTCCTTTATGTCCTGGTACATGTATGTGGTAAAGTTTTGTCCTGCTCCAGCCTCAGCAGAGCAGAGTGTGCCTGAGGAGGCTCTCTTAAGTCAGACTAAATAAGGTGATCTAAACTTTATGAAGACTGACGGTGTTAACAGCAGCCTTCCCCAGATCAGAGTTTAGTGATTAAATGATTCACTTAGAGAAAACAAACACAAGTTTTAGAGGTCGCACTACTTTAAAGAACGACCCTGAGACGCGACACTGACTGAAGCTCCAAGTGAAGAAGAGAACAGAAGAGAACAGAAGTAAAGACAAAGGCCTTCTCCTGGTTTACAACAAGAAGGTCGCCGGTTCAACTCCAGTGTAATCTATGAGTAGTTTTCTAATGGCATATTAATGAAAATCCAGCTTGTTACGTCCCTGAGCACAAAAAACAGAGGTATTCCCATAGACTGGACTAAGTGATATAGTGAAAAGTTTGATAGTGAAATAAAAACCCAGTATACAAACATTTTAAGACCTAAATGACGAGTCTGACAGCTGCAGTTACAAAGGGAGGGGTCACAGTTTTGCAATGTAAAGTGAACTGGAACCAGAAGTGTGCACATGTTCACTTCCTATTTGGAACATGGCGGCTAACAGGTTAGCTATGAGACGCTAGATGAAGAATGGGTCAAATTCAGGTGAACTGTTTTCTTAATGGGACAATAAGAAAAGTATGTTTAATGTACCTATAGTGAGTCTCTTTGCTCCATTAAAGTAAAAGGATCTGATACAAAATGTACACGTATAATATTGAGTGCTGTTTGTGCTTAAATAAAGCTCTGGTGTTCACGCCTCCAAAGACTCAGATCATTCACAACATGTCAGTCTGAAGTTAAGGAAGTTAAAGCCTTGCATTTTTTATGAATGTGAAAGTTTCAAAGCTCCCTGCAGACCTACTCCAGTCTGATCTAATGAAGAGAAGTGAAAGTGGGACCAGATCAGACCTCAGTCGCTCTTGAACTATGGGCTTGTTTTGATGCGTTTAGTATCGACCCAGACTCTAACTGTCCTCCACTCACGGCTGTGTCCTGTCTGAAAACTGTCCATCAGGCTGCTGTAACAGAGACGCTCCTCCAGCTCTGCTCCAATGCTTGGTGCTTTGTTAAGTGTAATTCCTGTTTGTCCATGTCGGATCTTGAAAACTGAGACCTGGTTAGGACTCTGACTGGAGCCCTCTGGGAACATCAGGGGCCACAGTGGGGCAGCAGAGGTTTTATGATTCTAAAATGTGAAGATGAATGAGGCACGAGCCAGATTTCCAGATTTCCCTATGGATTATTGCAATATTACATTGTACTATTGTTGTGTCCTTAGGCAAGACACTTTGCCCACATTGCCAAGTATGAATGCAGTGGGTGAGTGCTGGCGGTGGGAGGGGACAATGGCACAGATTGGCAGCCTCGCTTCTGTCAGTCTGCCCCAGGGCAGCTGTGGCTACCATAGTACTACTTTTAATTTATGTGCATATATATATATATATATATATATATATATATATATATATATATATATATATATATATATATATATATATATATATATATATATATATATATATATATATATATATATATATATATATATATATATATATATATATATATATATATATATATATATATATATATATATATATATATATATATATATATATATATATATATATTTGTTAGTATACTGTGGAACATTCCAGGCAACATTCCAGGCAAAACAATAACAACTTCAAGGAGACAAGCAGGTGATGGACCCTCCATCAGAAAAGTTCCACAGTGCATCTTTAAAGAGCCTGTGACATGATAGTTTACTCTAAAACATAGTTAAAATCATTGTTTTTTAAGATTTTACTAAAAACCTTGCCTAGTCTTTTTTTATTTTTTTATTTGGTGAAGTTTTTAATCTTACTTCCTGGTTGGACAGGAGTAGCAGATATGACTTACGTAAAGGTATATTTCCCCACAACCATAATGTAAACAAGGGCCAAAATATGTTGAAATTACACAGCAGTAATTATTTGGCAAATAAAGATAATATATTTAATTTATTAAATGTTTAAAATGCCTTGTGCATAAACTGTCTGTTTTTTGGATGGAGCTGATGATATAAGCAAAGGGATTCAGTTTAAGAACTCAGCACTTCTTCCTGCATTTTACTACTTTTTGTTTTGTACTTTTCTTCACAAACTGCCACTCCACTGATGTAGAAGTTTGATGAATATTCACCTCAGGTTCTATCCAGCAAACCATGTCAGAATTAGACAAACATGTGAATCTGTCAAATGTATTTTAAGGTCATCTGCGGACTATGGGATGTTACAGTATCCTGTGTAGTTCCGCTGTGAGAGTTGAACCCTCCTCCTGCAGAGGTAACACTACAGTTCATGTTTTTACAGATCATGATTGCTTCACAGAGGGGTGTTAGATTCTCCTCCTCATGTCAAGTCTGTGAGATCTTCTTCTGCGTGATCGGCCCTCCCTCTGATCACAACTCTGTTTATGGGCACATTGTTCATAAAAGCCGACATGTGTAATTCTCAGCTCATTATCGCCTCCTCCGCAGGACGCTCGGCTCCTCGCTGAGCTCACACAGATATGAGGGTTTGTGAAAAAAGGCTTTAAAATCATTTCCATTTTTGATTACTGCCACACTGAGCTCAGGGAGGGTAACGACGCAGTGGAGGGACTATTCACACAAACTCATTACAGAGCAGAGACATCAGAGCTGCTGCTGTCGGAGGAATACAGAGACTTCATTATCAAAATGAAACAAACATAACAAGAATGTTCACTTTTTCTCTTATGATTTAATTCAACAAAGAAACTTTTGTAAAAAAATATATTAATCCTATCTCACTCCACATCCAGCTCGTTCTCTGATTTGCAAAATGCCAAAACCGTTTCAAGCCAGAACTCATTATCCAGTGTTCTTCATTATTGGCTTGTTTTAAAAATCTTCAGTTGTTTTGTGAGCAGGAAAACAAGCTATATGAGAAAATACATTATACTGCTATACTGCTGCTGCTACTGCTACTACTGCTACTGCTACTGCTACTGCTACTGCTACTGCTACTGCTACTGCTACTGCTACTGCTACTGCTACTACAAGAACTACTACTACAATATAAACAGTACAATATAAACAAACATCACATCATCGACTGCTGCCACTACTACTACTACTACTACTATTACTACTAAACATTTAATGCCATACTGGGGGATATTCCAGGCAAAATTATAACATCTCAAGAGACAAGCAGGTACTACTACTACTGCTGCTGCTACTACTACTGTTGCTAATGAGACTGAGTCTGCGACTACTACTACCACTGCTACTGCTACTGCTACTGCTACTGCTACTAGAACTACTACTATTACTACTACTGCTACTGCTACCACTACTGGTACTACTACTACTACAAGTTCAGTGCAATATAAACAAACAATACATGCCATCATTTATTCCCTGTGCCACACTGTGGAACAATGTCAGCAAAGCAACAGCATCACCATGGAAACCAGCAGTGACCTCTCCACTATAATGTGCCTCTTTAGGACTCAAGGTTAAAGTGATGGACATGTTTCCTTAAATATTAATTTCACAGTTATTATGGTTCATTAAAGTTTCACAATATCTGCTATTCTGTTTCATGTTAAAAATAACACTTTTACGAGCATTAAAGTCACTAAAGCCCATGGAGCTGGTGCTTCAGACCTTTGACCGTTCCCTGCTGTTTAAATCTGTTCTTACCTCCTCTCCATCTGCTCAGGACTCACTCACACACAGAGAAGTCTCAGCTCTGAGCTCTGAGCCACACGCTTCTCAAACTGAGGTCAGCGCCCGACAGCGGTATTCCTCCAAACACCACAGCAGGTGTGAAGGGGATAGATGGAGGGACAGGTTAACGACAGGCTTCCTCAAGAGAAAAGGGCAAAGGTCACACAGATAACGTGCAAAATTAAGGTTTAGTTGTACAAAATAAGAAAAAAAAAAAAAAATTCTTGGGTTTAGTCACTACAGTAATGTCCAACAAATGAATTTTTATGAATCATTTTGTATCACCATGGAAACAAAAGTCATTGTGCTAAGTGTGTTCTACTGTTCATGGCACTTCACTCAATTGTTTTAAGTTGCATTAAGGAACTTTTTTGCTAGAAGATCCGGCCACAACTTGATTTCACCGAAATGTCACACAATATGACACTAAACACATCTGTGTCCATGGAGACAAACTGGTGACACTACCAGGCCACACGTCAGGTTTGTGCAAACACCTGTAATTGAATAAATGCAAGATAAGATATGTTTAATGCCATACCGGGGAATATTCCAGGCAAAATTATAACATCTCCAGAGACAAGCAGATAGAGGACCCTCCACCAGAAAAGGCACATCATGTTCTTTCTCCTTGCTCGTCTCCATGCAGATGTTCAACTACAAGTGTTTTTATTGCTCAGTAAATACCCTGAACATGCATGCTTACTGTGAGCGGGGTCGCCTCTCCACAGATCTGACACATCTGACCTATAACTTGGTTTGTTGGCGTCAGTTGCTTATTTTGTGGAACATTTTAGGCAAAACAATATAATTTCAAATGGAAAGTTTCTGAGCCTCCACCAGAAAAGTTACACACTTTTATATTTATATGAATCACCTCAGTCTTGTGTCTTGCTTCAAATCGGTCGCTCCTCCAGACTTCCTCTGCCCCATCTCTGCTCCATGTCTCCTCCATGTGTCCTCCATGTTTCCTCCATGTTTCCTCCATGTCTCCTCCATGTCTCCTCCATGTCTCCTCCATGTCTCCTCCATGCCTCCTCCATGCCTCCTCCATGCCTCCTCCATGTCTCCTCCATGTCTTCTCCATGTCTCCTCCATGTCTCCTCCATCTCTGCACCATGTTTCCTCCATGCCTCCTCCATGTCTCCTCCATGTCTTCTCCATGTCTCCTCCATGTCTCCTCCATCTCTGCACCATGTCTCCTCCATGTCTTCTCCATGTCTCCTCCATGTCTCCTCCATCTCTGCTCCATGTCTCCTCCATGTCTCCTCCATGTCTTCTCCATGTCTCCTCCATGTCTCCTCCATGCCTCCTCCATGTCTCCTCCATGTCTCCTCCATGTCTCCTCCATGTCTCCTCCATGCCTCCTCCATCTCTGCACCATGTCTCCTCCATGTCTCCTCCATGTCTCCTCCATGTCTCTTCTATCTCTGCTCCATGTCTCTTCCATGTCTCCTCCATGTCTCCTCCATGTCTTCTCCATGTCTCCTCCATGTCTCTTCCATCTCTGCTCCATGTCTCCTCCATGTCTCCTCCATGTCTCCTCCATGTCTCCTCCATGTCTCTTCTATCTCTGCTCCATGTCTCTTCCATGTCTCCTCCATGTCTCCTCCATGTCTTCTCCATGTCTCCTCCATGTCTCTTCCATCTCTGCTCCATGTCTCCTCCATGTCTCCTCCATGTCTCCTCCATGTCTCCAGGCTGCTCCCCTGGCAGACGTTACCCAGCTCCTCCTCTCTCTCAGTCCCACGCACAGCTCCAGGAGGCCGCCTCTGTGGAGCACATGAACGTAATAAGACACGTTCAGATGAGGAGAAGTCAGAGAGAGAGCGTCTGAGGTTAAAGCTGGATTTATGGGCTCTAAGGAGACTCCAGTGGTCTCATTTTACCAACAAAAGGGCTGAAGTTTAAAAGTTATGCTGCTTCTCTATGAGCAGATAGAAAAGTTTAATGCCGTACTGTGGAACATGCTAGAAGTAATAACCAGCAGGAAAGGTACACAGTGCACCTTTAATATATACATAAACATCATTGGCAGAGCTGTGCGATCCACTGACGCACAGGTTGGTGGTGCGATTGAATGCTGCCCTTGTGTCCTTGGGCAAGACACTTACCCTTATTTGAGCTTTGAAGGTGTAAAAGTGTGACCATTTGCCATTCCAGAAGTAATAAAATCTCCATGAAAAGTTCCACAGTGCACCTTTAATACACAGTTCATTTCAGTGTAGAATTGCAGAGCTGCCAATGTGTTTAACTTTGACCGAACTTTTCCTATAGAACTTCGAGTCCCTTTCAGCCCATAAGAAGTTGAAATTTGTAGAAGTAAAATGTGTTGGCTGTAAGGGCCCCCTTGTGGCCTGATGTGGCAAAGCTAAAGCTGCTGACGCTCCAAAAGTATTTCTTGGGTTTAGTCACAATAATATCTCGACTGGGAACGCAACGAACTAATGAGGACTTCTAAATGTTTGTCAAAGGAGGAAGCACATTTAAAAAACTTCTTGTACATAATCATGATTTCTCACAGATGCCCTGGGACAGACAAAAGGAACAGTCTCTGCAAAACCCCACCTGAGCCCCCACTGACAACACGACGCAGTAATACACAGAGGTATACGCCCACAACTGTGGAAGGTCAAACGCAGCCAGAGCTGGAACTTAACAACAAGTCATCAAATATATCACATTAAAAAGAGCCGAGTGTTGTTTAGAGGTGTGTACAAGTTTCAAGGTTCTGTGTCATCTCTAGATTGTTTTTATATTCAGATCCCCTCGGTCTTTAACGCAATTAAGACGGGACTGAAAACCCACCTCTTCTCCCTGGCATTTAATACTAGCTTAACAGGATGCACAGGGGTTTTATTGTTCTTCTCCTATGTATCATGTTATCTGTAAATTAGTTTTTTTGTTCACCAGAGGACACACGGGACATCTTTCTGTGTTGGGACTAACACTAATGCTAAAGCTAATTTTGGAGCCTGATGAGTATTTAAATAATGCAACTGACTGAAATAATCTACACCTAAAAATAACTGGGTCATCTTTACAGCAAATTGTATTTTGTTATGTTACGTTTCACATTTTAATAGAACTTAGCATTAGCTTGAACACACAAAGACGTACCTTTCTAAAAACAGAAGAGCCCTCTGGAGAAGTATTCATTTTATTTGTGTAGTGTTTAACATGTTGTCAGTGACATCCACCTGGAGCTCCCTGTCCACTAACTGAACCTAACCCCTTAACCTCTGACCTCTGAGCCACCCGCAGCTCCCTGTACGCTGCTTGATCTGTCAGGATTTAGTGATTTTAGCGTCAAAAACCTGGAACGAGCCACTGTACCTTAACCTAAACTATAGTTCACATTTAATTTGTATCAAGCCTGGATGTTTTTACAGGTCTAAAAACCTCATATCTTGATATTCTTAAGTGTGAGTGGACTGTCATATACTGTGTAACTACTAATACAGGCTGAGCCTTTTAAAGGCCAATACCTGATTATTTTCCATGTGATTGAACTAAATTTGTCTGGAATTAGTACAGATATATTCTGTAAGTCTGCTCTGTGATGCCTGCATTTAATTAGAATTCATTTTATTTTCCAAGTATTAGGAATGTGTGTTAGCATGCTAGTTGTTGTTAGCTTTACCATGACAGCAAAACCGTGCTCTGCTTTCTGAAAGTTATGACGTATGCTTATAAACTCATCATGGTGAATGCTCTGAATACATAAGGTAAGTGAGGAATAACTTTGGACCACTGCAAACTGTTTAAAATTAACTAGTGCTCTTTTTTATGTTTTTAAAACTGTAAAAATCAGGTACAGCACTTTTAACATTTTAAAGACACCTGTTTTATATTAGTCTACAGAATGTTGTGATGTCGTCTGAAACCCAGCAGACTATGAACAGTGAACCTTTTGTACATATATCAGCTTGCCTCACACTGATCGTCATGACAGCTGTGGTGTGTTATCAATTTGTCTGTAGGTAAATGTCATGATATTTTCTCCAGCGTCTGTTTTCTTGTGTCTCAACAAACCTAGAGTGGAGTGATCCTCCCTCCTCCGTCGCTCTGCATCTGTCAGCGTTCATGTTCTTCTGTAATTATAATGTTGTTTTCCCTCCACCCCTCTCCCTCCTCCCTGTGATTGACATCGTACATCACCGTCAACAGCGCCAACCGCCAAACACATAAACCTCGATGTGCCGCGGCATTTCTTTGCCCTGATTTTGGACTCGCAGACTGGCCCTGTCTCACTCTGTGCCCGTTCTCTTGTCTGTTCCAATGAATAGTGATGAGGCCATGATTGCTCGCCCGGTGCGCTGATGATGTCCGCATACGCCACCATTTCAGATATTGTAGTTTTGGAGGCGCGGGTTTGAGTGGCAGCGCTGCACATGGCACGACATCTGGTTTAATGCATGTGGAATGAGGGGAGACAGGGGTGATACAGGCTTTAGATGCAGATACAGAGATATAGTCTATTAAATATACACACAGAGCTTCACTAAACCAAAGCTAAAGAAAGAGATTTGAACCGGTCACCTGGGCAATTCACTTTACATTGAAAAACTGTGGCCCGTCTCTCTGTAACTGCTGCTGTCAGACTCCTCATTTTGGTCTTAAAATGTTCGTATTAACCTGCTCTACATGATCCTTGTATTTTTATTTCACTATTGTGTCCGTAAATCAAGATATGAACATTAATAACAGACAAATCAGGTGCCTTCTTTCCCTGAGGTCACTCCCGCTACCATTAGTAGCAGGTTTGATTGACAGTGCGACAGTGACGGTTCAGACCAGCAGTGCGAAAGGGAAGAGGCCTTACTTTCAAAAGTCTCGCTCCTGATTGGCTCTTTGGTTGCTCTTGGAAACTGACTCCAAATAGGTCTCCAACTGCTCCCACTGATGAACCTCCTTTAACGTCACACTCCCTCAGTCCACTTCTTTATATGGTCTATTCACTTAAGAAAATAAATGTTTTGCGATGTATTTTATTCATGAAATTATAAGGTCATAGCGTGTAAATTAGACGATTCGTAACTGCCGTGCCCATAGAGTCTTTTATCGATTGCAAACCTGGAACTAAGAGTCATCCCTGTTGCGTGACCTGAAAGTTGGTGTTTGTTTTCCATTTCACTGTTTGAAAATAGTAGCTCTAAAGTTGTGCGCGTGCTCAAAGTTTTGTGCATGTGAATACTAGAGATGAACCAAAGCGTTTGTGAGAGCTCGGAAGATAGATGAGATAGATTTAAATACAAACTTCCTCATTTTGTGTTTTGGAAATGGGGCCATGTATGTTTCAATCCGAGCAGATGGTCGGGCTGAAGTCCTAAAGGTTTTGTGCAAAGTGGCTCAATGAGATCTGATATAAAACTGTAGGAGAGCCAGGACACGCACAATTTCAGCTTTATCTTCATATGTTCAGGGTTCACAAACCTTCCATTTTAAATTTTTAACATATGGTTCAAAGTGATTTAAAATGACAATCCCACTTTTGTGATTAAAACATGCCCTGCTCCTGTTTTTTGTGGTAAATAAATAAACAAAATAAATAAAACATGACCTTGGTTCCAACTTAGTTCAGTGTGGAGCTGTGGCGTTATACATTATTAAGTATAAACCAGGAAAACATCTGTAACTGGCAACACTTAAAGGCGCACTGTGTAACTTTCACCTGACATCTTACTGAATTGCATATGGCATTTATCTTAACTGTGTCGTCTTTATTCAGTTATAGGTGTTTTCATTGCAAAACTATAATCTTGAAAAATGGTGCTGTGAGCTGCTTCTCTCCATAGAGATAATAGTTTAATGCCATTCTGTGGAACATTCAAAGCAATAACACCGTCACGGAGACAAGTAGTGAGCACACTCTCCACCCTAGACACATAATGCATCTTTAAAGAAGAGCCACTGTGACCCTGTTTTTGGAGCAGACCCAGATCAGCAGATCAACTCAGCCTCTGACCCAGCTCCTGGCTCCCGGCTTTGGATTATTTTTTTTTTTTATATTAGTTTGAGGTCTGCAGTTTTTGATCCAGCAGTCATTACAACAGCTCTACAATTATAATCTCTGACACTTGTGGATCATTACATTATAATTTACACATTTTAAAATCACAAAATTCATGTAAAACGACTAATAATAAAAGAAACAAGTTCACTGACTTCTGTGTTAGAAAACTGCCGTGCCCAATTGGAGCTGACATTCGCGTAAACGTCATCACATCAAAGCTCTGCATGTTGTTGGCGCCCCCTATGGATAACCGCACGTCACACTAATGACCAGCAGATTTTTTTTTTCATTTGAACCAAAATGACGCTGCTGAGTCCTCCGAGTATCACCGATTAAAAAAGTAAAACTGGAGGAAGGAAGTGGAAGTGTGCGTACGTCACAGTGGGCGTGTACTGGTGGAGGTGAAAACAGAGGTAGACCGACTAAATGGCCTTTTGAAAATAAGAGATTCTAGATTGCTCAAACATGAATCACTCCAAATACAACTTCAGAGGGTCAATGAGAAGAAACGACTAGAACATGGTTAAAAGCTCTGAAAAATCCAGTTTGCAGAATAGGTCCCATAGTCTGTATAAATAAGTGGACAAAGTGAGTGCGACGCCACCCATAGCATTCAGCTCTAGTCAAATGAATCTCAGCGAACCTAACGCTTACAGGGGCGAATTTGGAGCCAAGTTCCAACCACGAGTATCATAGCAACCAAAGAGCCAATCCAGAGCCAGGCTGTTGAAGGTAACACCCATTTCCATCCACACCGCTGGTTTAGCAGGAGTGGGCACTTAGCAGCAATGTCAATCAATTCTATTGCTAACACTAGCGGGAGTGCCCTTGGGGGAAGAAGGAGCCTGATTTGTCTGTTACCATGTTCATATTTTGCATTATGGACACAATAGCGAAATAAAAACACCAAGATCATGTAGAGCGCATTAATACGATTATTTAAGACCAGAATGATGAGCAGCAGTTACAGAGAGAGGAGCCACAATTTTTAAATAGAAAGTGAGGCGTCGACTGAGCCAGAAGCGCACCCATGATCACTTCCTATTTGGACCGCAGCTAGCAGGTTAGCTATGTCCATTTATATATACAGTCTACGATAGGTCTGTTTTAATTGTAGTGGCAAATTAAAACGTTACAATCATGGAACAAAGCCAAGTCTCTGATAGTAATCCATTATCTGTACTTACACCAAACGCACCCTCCCTTTAAGTTCTTGGTGAGCAGCGATATCACAGAGCGAAGAGGAAATGAGCAGGAGGCAGTTGGGACAAATGAGAATTTTACGGAGATAAGACCAAACAAAATGGCGTCTCAAGGAGGGTTTGCTGACTCACTCTTCACTCCTGGATTCATCATCAAATTAGGAGGAATAAAAGAGCTCAGACTTTGCCGTATGTGCTGAGAACAGCCACCGGTCAAGGACACAGCAGAATTTGAACCAACAACCTTCAGATCACTGGACAAACTACCAACTGAGCTACTGTCACCCCCTGCTTACTTTGGAGATATAGTGCAACATTAAACAATGAATTTTGAATGGACTTACGTTTCTGTATTTGAACATGGTGCCCATGAACAGGAGAGTGCTCTCACGGGGCTCTCCCTGGAGAAATAAAGATACATTAATAAAAAAAAAAAGAAAAAAAAAAGAAAGGAATGCATACGGTGTCAGACATAAATAAACTATGAGTGTAAATACAGAATATGAACACCAGTGTAAAACCAGCAGTGCATGTAGACTCATTACTAGACTCATTACTATTACATTACTATTTTGACAGAGACAGGCCCAGTTTGCATGTTCTGCGTGACCTTACACCCACACCTGGTGAGGCTTTTAATATTTATGTGTGATCTTATCTATCCATATTAAAATGCATAGATAAGATCACACACGTACAAATAACTGTCCATATCTGTGGACTCCACATCAGGACAGTTTTGTTTACTCCATGGTAAACAGTCACATTTTTATACAGCTCTTCTCCACCTTCAATGCTCAAAGCACTTTACATCCAGGAATCACTCACCCATTCACACAGGCACTGGGGGCGAGGTAAGTTAAGTGTCTTGCGGTGGAATCGCACCACCAACCTGTGGGTCAGTGGCTATGATCTTTCAACCAATTATGTTCATGTTGAGAGTGGGATTCAAACCACTAACCTTCACATGCACACACACACAGATGCACACACACACTGACACTGACATGCAGACACACACTCGCGTGCACACACACATACACACACACCACAAGAGCTATTCTATTTTTCTCACATGTACTCTATTATCTCTAGTCTGTAGATTTAAGCACTACTATACAGTGCTTTGATTTTAGGACATAACTGTGTTTTGAATATCACTATATAAAAGTCTAACTGTAGCAGAACACAAACTCAAAATTATTATACAGACAGTATGTATTATCTGTATGTTTACTACATTTACTTCCCAGCACTGGTGGTGGATGGAGAGCTGGGCACAGGACACTCCCTCCTCAAACATCACACAGAAGCATACAGTCATATTGATTCATTTCATCAATCCAAAGCATCTAAAAACTCACAGAGCTTCACACTGAAGAGAAATGGACTTAATGCAGTTGGAATTCAGACTTTTCTCCACAAAACTGAAAACCGCGTCAAGGAAACGCAACAGACCCATGACTTTCAGAATGATGGAAAATTATAACCGTTGCCATAGAGATAAACGACTTTAAACAAAACGTTATATTGTTTGAATGTGAAAAAATCCTCAATTCTTTATCTTATTCGTGCTACAAGGCAATGTTTACCTTGAATAATGCAAGGGCTTTGTATGTGGTGCTTGGAATTATTATTTTATTAAATTTAAAGATCGACACAGGTAATCTGTTTTGTAGAACACACCGGAGTAAGAACGAGTGTAGTATAGCACTGAGTCAAGCCCAGTCTGACTACGCTTCTGTTGTAGGGAGTATTACACCTCTGATGACGTGGGCCAAGATTGTGAGTGAGCTGGCAGTGTGGAGATGGCACAACACACAGAAATGCAATCCCTCTGCCAGATAGTATTCTGTAAATAAATACAATTTCAAAGTCTTCTACAACACGACTACCACATTATCCTTACCCGATCGTCCTCTACTCTGACTAAAAACAAAACTTATGTCAGAGCAAACTTTCTATTCCTCTTTGAATCCGACTGAAGTTGTAAAAACTGCCCTAAAGCTCGTGCACGCAGAGAGGCAACAGAGAAAGCGTTTTTCAGCATCTCGATGTCAGAAACAAACAAAAGGAGCACAAATCTGCGAGCGCTCAGCCGGAGCCTCGTAAATACAGTGAGCGGAGATGGGTTTGGGGCTGTTTTTCCCAGGAGAGCGGCAGGATTTATGAACGTCGTGAAGAGGAGTGCGAGACAGCGATAGTAAAAGGGTTATCGTCCCATAATGAAGTCACTCTGGATCCAGATGACACAAAAACAACCGCCACAGCGATATGGGTCAGATATACAGCACACTACGGACTGCGGGAAGCAAAGGGACCACGCCGCTCTGCTGGTAAACGGGTTTTGGGGAAAAGCAAAGAGGGAAATATGGACCAATTTAAAGAAATGTGTCTGTATTACGGTGGTCAAGAGTATCAAAAATCAGATATTAATTAATACTGAAACTAC
Organism: Periophthalmus magnuspinnatus; assembly: GCF_009829125.3. Classification (NCBI taxonomy): domain Eukaryota; kingdom Metazoa; phylum Chordata; class Actinopteri; order Gobiiformes; family Gobiidae; genus Periophthalmus; species Periophthalmus magnuspinnatus. The sequence goes on along the minus strand of NC_047139.1, from coordinate 17,453,220 downwards.
TATCAAAAATTTTCGCGGGTATCAATACTAAAAAAACAAAACACATTGACAGGACAGAAATGAACCTTTCCTGAATATCTTTAGAATGGTCTTGAGCTGTATCAGAACAAGTATAAGACACATAGACTAGTATACACCATAGCCAGTACATATAAATGGCCATAGCTAAACTTTTAGCTGCCACATTCCAAAAAAAAAAAAAAGATCATGGGCACATTTCCAGCTCCATCGGTTCCAATTCAATTTGTATTTAAAAACTGTGGCCCCTCTCTCTGTAACTGCTGTTGTCAGGCTTGTCATTTTGGTCTTAAAATGTTCGTATTAACCTGCTCTACACGATCCTGGTATTTTTATTTCAGTATTGTGTTCGGAAATCAAGAGATGAACATTACTAACAGACAAATGAGGCGTGTTCTTTCCCTGAGGTCTCCTGCTAGCGTTAGCAACAGGTTTGATTGACAACGTTGCACAGCATCCGCTCTCTGTTAAACCAGCCGTAGTTTGGCTCTTTGGCTGCTCTGATACTCGCGGTCGGAATTCCAAACATGAAACTTGGCTCCAAATTGGCCTCTAGAGCTGAAGTCTGTAGGTGACGTCACACTCACTTAGTCCACTTATTTATACTGTCTATGGCAAACCCCAATGGACCACTGTGGAACCTACCTGGACCACTGATGGATTACACATTCAGCGTGGGAATATAAAAGAAAGTGCTACCATTAATGTTAAAAATCACATCCTATTGTCTAAGAAAAGAGTGCTTTTTTATCATTTTATAATCATATCAGAATTGGCATCGAGTATTGAGCCTATTCCTTAGTACCAAAATCAAGTTTGAAATTTTAGTATTGTCACAACATTAGTCTGTATCGTATGCCGTATTGTTTCACTGGTGCTTGGATGGCACTTGTAGCTCTTTTGAAAAATTTCTGATGGCGCCGCCTGCCCCCATCCGTTGTAATAGTTATTCTAATAATGGGAACATTTGCCAAGACCTTTGTCAGCATTAGTCACATAATCACACTTTAGTATAGAGCTTTACAACAGCAACAACTGAAGCTAAGTGTTTTCCATAAGTGGGTTCAAATATCTCAAAATAAGTCAAAGTCCTATACAAAGAAATAATAAAAATACTGATGTGTCAAAAGCAACTGTGAACAAATACGTCTTTAGCTCAGCTGTGAACAAAGGCACAAAACAGAAGTAAAGAAGTGACTGGAACTCCGGGGCCAAAGTCGAAAGCCACAGCAAAAGAATGATCACCTCACTGTGGGTGAAGGGTCCATGGGTAGAATTCTAAATAGAGTTTGTAGTTCAGAAAGCAGCAGGTCTGAAAGGTCCCGTATTACACAAACTGACTCTTGTGAGCTTTAATCCATGTTATAATGTTGTTTCCTCCTCAAAAACATACCTAGACTAATATCCCTGTACTTCTACTTTAAGGTACAGCATTTCATATTCTATAGGTGGAAACTCAATTGCATGATTCCATCGAAACAGAAAGTTCTCCATTCTCCATAGAGATAATATGTTTTATACTGTACTGTTTCATATTGCAGCAAAAGAAAAACACAATTTCCATGGAAACAAGCAGGAGGCCAGGCCAAATACAAGTCAGGTTTGTAGATATGCAAGTCCCCTCACAGAAAAGATGCAAGTTTTTGTAAATTTTTCATTGCAAGTCACATATTATGGCTTTAAGTGATATTCATTTAAAGTAATAACATTACTTTTGGCTCCTCTTCTCACCTTTTCATATTCAGAGTAAACAGACAGAACGTGTTGGATTAGAGCGTGTATCGCAGCGGCCATGTTTGATTGAGCCGCACTCAAGTGGAAAAATGCTTTTAAAGAAGTGAGGCTAATCCCTGTGTCGTCAGGCGGCTTCTGTCCTTTTTAAAAATCACACAAAAAAAGAGGAAAAAATGTGTTTAATCCTATTCTTTGTGTTACATAGATTTAAAGAAGCCTTAAGTTAGTCAAGGAGAAAGGACGAGCATCCGGGAATCAGAGGCTGGAGTTTCAATAGGTAAAGTATCGGTTCTGGTATCAGCATCGGCGATATCAGAGGGTGTTCCCAAGTGTTGGTATCGATACGACATTGAGTATTTTGATGATATTTGGTATTTTTATAATCTACCCCTCCTTCTGCATAACATACATGTGTCGGATTTTAAAATATTAACTATTAATTATCAGTATGGCTAAATATTGGTTATTGGCCACTTCAGCAGGACAAACTTGTTTTGTTTCAAATGTCTGATGTTCTCCTATATGGATTTTTACCATGTCTGAGAACACGTCCCTGTCTCCTGTGAAAGTGAAGGATGAATACAACACCACATTCTAAAGTCGAGTGAGCTGTTTCCAGACAAGGTTAACACATTACTGCAGGGTTTAAAATCTCAAAACAGGAAAAGGAGAGCAACAACATTTGAATGGTCACAACCGGCTCCTTTTCTATTTTAGAGTTGACATTTTCAAAGGGGCAGAGCCAGGATTAAAGTCAAGACATGAGTCCAAGTCCTGGGTCTAGTCTTGGGTCTGGTTCAAGTGAAGTCCTCAGGTCCCACAGTGCAAGTCCATGAGACTGAGCAGTCATTATAATTCAATACAGAATCACATTTCCAGTCGGTAGTCTGTATAGTGTTTTTCTTATTTCGTTCTTTGGATGTCCTGCTGATATGTCCACGACCAGAGTTTTCTCCTCTCAACCCAAACCCTGTGGTCTTATCCATCAGCTGAGCTTTCAGTACTATTGTTATCTAAGGACCTATTATTATGTCTCTAGAACCATTTGAGTGACATATGACAGCTCTAGACATGTGTAACGCACTTACTACACAAAATGTACATTCATGAAGAGATACTCACAACAACATGCACTGGTCAGACAGGGGTACCAGTCAGACAGGAGCACTTATAATACAGCCTCATGTGTCACAAACATCCCCTTAAACACAGTCCTGCGTTAGAACAAAGCTCACCTCACAGATGCATATCAAAACCACGTCTTTCCTCAAGAAACGTCCTGTATTTCCCTGAAGCAGAGCAGGTCCAGAACAGCCACATCTTTCTCCACACTCATCTAATATTCCTGTTATTCCACGAACGCTGTGGCTCCTTCATAAATGCACAGTTCAACAGGACCAGATGGCTCCTACCAGCCTGTGGCTCTTAGCTGCCCCAGCCGCTGTCACTCCACTGCTCTGTCAAGAGCCTCCATTTCACACAAACTAGCCCTGAAACTAGCTCATGTTTGATTAAATTATTATCTCTGATATCTGATCATTACAAATAGGAAGCTACAAACACTGACTTATCACTAAAACTGAGTTATTTCAGACACTTGTGTTGAAAGTTGCCGCTGCTGTTGTCGTCTCCTGCTGCACATGCACATTCATTAGAAATTGCCTCATGTCTGATTCCCATGGATCTATAATATGGGTTTATGCAGCGCTGTTTGAGCGGCTGTGCTCCTCAGAACGCATGCATGAGCCTCTAAAAACAACCAGCTTCAGTTGTAAAGGCGCATGTTGAGAGTGTGCCACGCATGGAAGTATATATTGCCACAACACGGCCTCCGTTGCACAGGACAGCAACCATGGATCTATTAAAATAACTGGATAGGGTATTGCTGCTTAGAGCTGACTTGATTTGGATTAGTGACCACTCACTGGTACTACAACAAAAATCAATATAATCAAATATAATGACAAACTGCTTGTGCTTGGCTGGCAGGGACTGACAGGGCATCTACAGTTTTCACAAAAGGTCCAGGTTTGTGATAATTTTTACCTATTTTCAGATCATAAACTTTTTTCAGCTCAAAATCCATCTGTTGTCTTAAAAATAACTTTTTAATCGTTTTGGCTATGCTCTGTGTCCACTCTTGCTAAGCTCAAGACAACGGCACAAGTTAATAAGAACCACGCTCGCTTCAGTGAGCTCAGTGTCCAGTAGGATGTACTAAAGGACACCGTGACTTCTACCATGCTTCAAACAGGCAGAAGTGAAGGGAAAACAGGATTATTTGGATACAATTTGTCTATTTAATTATACCTTTGATAAGCGATGATTTTAGATTTTATTGGGCAAGAACTGTTTGCCTTGACTGCCCTGACCACAAGCTACTGATGAAACACCTTAGGGTTTGTTTACACTTACCCAGGTTTGGTCCTTTTTAGTCCAGATGTAGACTTGGTTTGGTCCTTTTCTAGTCCTGGTTTAGTCCCGGGTTTTGTGACCGTTTAAAGACTTCTTTAAAATATTAGCAAATAGGAATAATGAAATAAGTAAAAAGAATTCCAGGGTCACATTTATAAAAGGCCCAGTAATTTAAGTTTATGTCAGATTTGCTATAATTTATAATGTTGTTGCGTCGTGAGGAGCCTGTTTTATCAGGGACGTTTGGGACACTCGTTCATTGTGTTGTCTATTAAGTCTTTGTCTCCCAAACAGACACAGACAATCCCTCCATGTTCCCCCTCTCTCCTCCCTCCATCCCTCTCCTTCTCTTCTCCCTCATTTTCATCGTCTCCGTGGTGACAGGGGTGCCGCGGCTGCAAATTAAAGCCTGTTTTGGTAAATCGTTTGTGTTTTGTTTGCATTTTTGAATATATATTTTGTCACTTGCGAAAGACTAATGTGATTCTGTGAACTCAATCAGTGTCAGCTCAGAGTTCAGACGCCGCAGTGGAAAACGGCGAGGCCCAAAGGAGGAGGAGGTCTGTGTGACAGAGGCACAAACAAGCACCAAATAAACACACACCAACGCAACGCAGTTTAAAGGTGCTCTACTGGATTTTTATGTTCTTAAAAACATGAAAACAGGCAACTAGCAGTTATACCTCGTTTTCCTAACTTAATCCTTAGCATTCTAACTATTCACCGTGTCACAATTTTCAGAGTCCAGAGCTGAATTCTGCCATCACGGTTAGCATGCTAGCTATAACTAGCATGCTAACAATTAATTTCTGGTTTGGCAATGATAAAGACACTTACTACATGCAGGGCAGGGCCGGCCCTAGCCTTTAGCGGGCCCTAAGCAGCATTTGCCGTTAAGGCCTTCGCCACTTTAGTGCCAGATATTCATATTTCACAAAATTAAGACATCATCTCAACCAGTTATAAAAAGACTGAAAAATCTAGAGGCTCCCAGCATCAACAGCCCCAAGTGTAACAGATTTCTGGTGCAATTTAATGTGTTCCATTTGACTAAAGTGAACTTACATTGATCAGTTCTTTATGTCATAAAATGCAGGATTGGATAGAGCAGCCAAAAGGGTACACTTTCTTCAAAATCATAATCCTCAAGAAGTACAAAGTTGTGATCCAAGTTAGAGTCACATAAGAGAAATAGTCTGAACATAAGATCAGATTTATAATCATCAGATCATTTGGACTGAACTTATGCACAAATATAAATAATGCACAAAATCTGATCACATTATTTTGATGTTTATTGTCAGGCTTTGGATGCACAGTTGAGTTGGGAGACATACATTTTCATACCAAAGTGGGGGAGATTTCTAAAAATGTGCATATTAATGAGTAAGGATGCGCCAATACGATACCCGATTCAACACCAGGTGCCAGTACTGTCAATGTACTGCCACAAAGAACCAACACTGTAACTGCGCTGCTCTTATTTGACCTCACAGCTCAGAGGTGACCATAAAGAAGCACATTCACTGTTTTTACAATCAACTTTAATCACACGTGACTGTCGCATAAACATATTTAGGACTCTAAAGGTGTTTATAGATCACAAAGGATATGAGCACAGTGCTTGTGTTTAAAATAAGCTAACCTTTGACAAAACAACTTTGCCTTTGACAAACCAACTTAGCAACTGAATAGAGCAGGTTCAGAGCTTTTAAAAGAAGTTCAACATGTCCATATTAGTGAAAGTGTGGCCGTGGTAAAAGTAAGAAAGTGAGAAACACTCACTGGTACACTGTTTACAGTGGTTTGCTAGCAGTTAGCTCGTTAATAGTTAGCTCGCTAGCAGTTAGCTCAGTCTGCGAACACAAAGTGTAAATAATGAAGCCAGGTGTTTATCTAAATAAATTCTACATAACTACAGTGATTTCAGTAAAATTTTAAAATAGCCTCTCAAATAAGTATTCTGAGATTTAAAAAAAGTAGGCTATACTATAAAAATCCTGTGAACTGAATTAGATTTACCGCTACCACCTGTAAAAAAAAGTCTGTTATTGGTAATCGGCATCGGCAAGTACTCAAAGTGAAGTACCAGTACTCGTTTTGCAAAAAGTGCATCCCTATATGAGGATTCACAACACATTCAGGAGTCATTCACAGGTTGTTGTTTTGTCCAGCAGATGTAACACACACAGCTTTTTGCCATAGTCAACATGGTTAATCTGACACAGGAGCAGTGACGCTTTAACTAACTCACATCATCTGATGTTTAGAGACAAAAGGACGAACCACAACCAAAAAGAGCCAGTGTAATAAACAGACTCACCTGCTGTCCTCTGAAGTGTGTCCTCTGTCCCTCTGAGGTGTGTCCTCTGTCCCTCTGAGGTGTGTCCTCTGTCCCTCTGAGGTGTGTCCTTTGTCCCTCTGAGGTGTGTCCTCTGTCCCTCTGAGGTGTGTCGTGTCTGCAGAATTATACACGTCCAGTCTCACTGTTTTATCCTCCAGGTCCACTGGTGTAAAGTGGTGACATATTTCGAGTCCTCTCTGAAAAGTCCCTCTTTCCCCAAAACGATCTTCCTCTGGGCTCTTCATGCACTGTCCCGTACTTTGGATAATCTTAACTTTACTAACTAAACTTTTGTAAAATACCCATTCAAATGTCCCTCTGCTGCCTCAGTGCACACAGGGGAGGGGTCCTTCACACAGGTGTAAACATGTAGCTGTCCACACCACTGCCCCACTCAAAAACAAATGTAGGCAGCACATATTTAGCTACTGGAAATAAAACATCTAATCGTTTTGGAGGGATATTTAGCTGTTTAGTTTCCAAAAAAACTTACCAATCATTATTTCAATATAAACGTATGGGCTCTTGGCGGCCCTCTGATTGCCTGCGGATCCTAAGCAGCTGTTATAGGCTGGGCCAGCTATGATGCTGGAGCAAGACAATCTTTTATCTATCTATTAAATAAAGCTGCATTGTTTGTGAAATGTTCCATAGTATGGTATTAAAGACATCTATCTTGCATTTATTCACTTACATGTGTTTTTATTGCTTTTAATGAAATGCATTCTTACGGAGAGTGAGCTCCCCTTACCACAGAACTGTTGTGTAATGTGGTCTGGAGGCGTCACATGTTTGTCTCCATGGAGATAGATATGTTTAATATCAAAGTATGAAATATTACCTGGAAAGCAAAAACCTCTCTATGTTGAGGAGCAGGTGGTGGATCCTCTGACAAAAATACACAGTAAAAACACATTGTTCCTTCACTATGATCAAAACTTCAACTATTACTACTTCTACTTTAAAATGGCTGGAGTATTTGTACTTACAAATGAGTACAAATGAGGTTTTACTGCATGTGGAGAGGTACAGAAGCCCATAGGGAACATTACATCCACATCTACAAAGAAAATCAGTTCATATGGCTATTTCTTTAAAACCTGAGCACATTTCTGCATATAAAAATAATAATGTTGATGTAGTTTGAAGTTATTCCACTCAGAAATATGTTTGTCTCTGTGGTCCAGGCAGCAGCAGAAAAGTCGAGTTTATGTGGGAGTCATAATCAAGTTTAATGTTGTTTACCTCAGGAAGATTTGAACGTCTGACAGAAGACAGAAGACGAGAGTGATAGAAGACCTCCAAAATGTCTCCAGGAATTAAAAACAAGCTTTGTTTCTGGCTGTTATTTGGTTCAGGATTGTCTTATGATGTTTTTTTGTAAGTTTGGGAGGGTCCCCGTGGTCCCATAGCTCCACACACCCACCCTCCCTGTCTCTCTCCCCCTTTACGACTCCTCTTCTCGGGTTTACAACAGCACAGGGCCCACAGCAGCAGCTCATGGATCAGGTATCATTAAGAATATATATATTCTGCTGGCTCGGATTTTGTAATGCAGTATGGATTGGCAAAACACAGAAAATGAATTATAAGTCATTTTAAAGGTGCACTTTGTAATTTTTCTAGGTGCATGACCTGCTTGTCTCCATGGAAATAGCTTGAATCTTAGGTACACTTTATTGTCCCAGTAGATAAACTTGTCCTCTGCCCCATTCTTCAGTGCCACTGGGGCAACCTATGTAACATATTTGTCTCTATGGAAACAAGCAGGTGACCACATTACAGGTCAGATCTGTGCAGAGGTGACCCCGCTTACTAAAAACACAGATTCACTGGCAGCAGGTGAATATGAACCAGACTGCATCCAACAGTCGAGTTGTGCTGTTCACATGGCCCTGATCTGTGGGGCGCCCCAGGGGTAAATCCTGGGACCACTGTTGTTCAATCTTTACATGCTGCCATTAGACCAGTTACTACACAGCAATAATGTGTTCTACCACAACTCTGCAGATGACACTCAGATCTACAGTATGTCTCACTGCAGAAGGTGAATATGGACCAGTGGGTTCACTCTGCCACTGAATCTAACAGATCAGTGTGTGGATGCAAAACAACTTTCCCCAGCTAAACTCAGGCAAGACTGAAGTCATAGTATTGGCCCACAGAAACAAAGAGAGAGATTAGAGAGATTAGACTACTGTAACGTCCTGCTCACTGGCCTCTCCAAACAAGCCTTAAAACAGCTGCGGTACATCCAGAACACTGCTGCTCGGGTCCTGACTAGAACCAGGAAGTATGAGGACATGTGTCCTGGTTCAGAGAATAGACTTTAAAGCAGCTCTGCTTGTAAACAAGTCTCTCCATGGCCTAGCACCAAAGTACATCTCCCACATATCCACCAGTAAAATGAAGCTTATCGAGGCTAGCAGTTACAGGGGCAAATTTGGAGCTGATTTCTACATTTGGAAGTCCGACTGCAACTATCATAGCAACCAAAGATCCAACCTGGAGCAAGGCTGTCGAAGGTAATGTCCCTTCCCACCCGCACTGCTGTTTTAGCAGGGAGATGGTGCTTAGCAACCCTATATATCAAATCTGTTGCTAACGCTAGTGAGAGCGAACTCAGGGGAAAAAGGCGCCTGATTTGTCTGTTATTAATGTTCATATCTTGATTTATGGACACGATAAAAAGTAAAAAAAAACTGGACCATGTAGAGCGGGTTAATACAAACCTTTTAAGAGCAAAATGATTAGTCTGACAGCAGCAGTTACAGAGAGAGGTCCATGATCATTTCCTATTTGGAACATGGCGGCTAGCAAGTTCTATGTCCGTTTACATATACAGTCTGTGGGTTACCGCACGTTAACATTTTACTTGTTTTATGTTGACTGTTTTGTTGACCAAAGTTGGTCTATTAAACTATTACAACTTTCCGTTTTAAGCTGAAGCCAAACGCTGAGTCTATGGAGGAATCTCTGGGGGAGGCTCTGGACTCACCGATCAAAGTCCAGAACAAACCAAACATTTTCTCTGCTTTTTCCGGCTCTGAACTTCCATTTGGAGGCTAATTATCCCTGTGAGCGGCATTGATCCAAAACACGGGGGTTCAGTGTTTAACAGGCACAAAAGAGATGGGTCAGAGGCACAAACACATGTCGGCTGTGATGGAGGTTTCAAGACAAAATGGAGGTGGTTAGCCATAGCGACCTCGTGCTAATTAGTGCACAGCGTGAAGTCAATGAGAGCATGTGTTTGGAAAGCATTATCCAGGCACAACATCAGTGTGGGCTTCACAATAAGGAAAGGAGTTTGTGAAGTGCTTTGGGTGGACGCGTTTGAAAACAAGGCTCATTAAGTACTAATAAAATAAAACTCAGAGACATTGTTTGGGTAAAATGAAGCGTTTTCAGTTCAGTTTGTCATCACTGCTAAAAATGCTGCACCTTGTAATGTCATTAGGTGGTGATCCAGGAAGTGCTTCAGGTGCGTTTAGTCCATACCCTTCACTGCACTCGTTCTGATAAGTATTTCAACGTTCAAATAGTCTTTTCCTCTCATTAAAACTGCATCAGCTGAGGACAGGGCCTTGCTCTCTCAGCATAAAGTTATAGAAGCTTGGTAAGTTCAAATCACTTTATGACTTAAAATGACTTAGAATGACCTGCCAGTGGAGCCTTTTGTACTTTAAAAATACTTGACGTTGAGTAACTTTGTCTGTCAAGTATAATTATTCAAGCAATTCTTTTTTTAAGGTACACTATGCACGTTTTCAAGTGTAGGATCTGCCACCTGCTTGTCTCCGATGAGATGTTTCTTTTTGTTGGTAATGTTCCATTGTATGGCATTCAACTTCTGTTTCCAAGGAGATGGGTATGTACCACAGAATGCAATGAAAACACATGTTATATATTTTACCTTGTTTTCTACAAGCAAAAACATGAAGAATACAAAACACATAGAACATACACAACCCTTTACTGAGGCTTGGGGGGTGGACTGCATTTATGTCCATGGAAGAATGTTCAGCAGTTACCATGGTGGCACATTGCCCACATTAGCAAACACAACTTGTTAATATTTTAGATAATGTAAAAAATAGTGATGAATGAGTGTTTATGGTCCTGTTTAGGAGTTTGATTTTTAACAAAAAGGTGAGAGTGACTAACTGAAAAACTGTTGGCTAATGCTAGCTAGCTTGTGATTGTAATGTTATTTGAGAGGGACTGGTTCAAAAACACAAATCAGCTGAACTTGTAGTTCAGATAAGTTAGTTCTTTCTAAGTCTAGTTCTAAGATCAAGTCTAACTTGAGTGACAGATCTTCAGACAGAGCAGTGCCTACAGTTAGCTTCACCCTTCCAGGGATTGTTGATGATCAAAGTTCAATAAAGTGAGAGTAATACCGACTTTGACATTTCCCATTATAATATGAGCCCAGATCATGTGACCCACCTCCCATGGTGCTCACGCTGGGGACAGCACTCTCATTCACTCCACACACAAATACACACCCACACACAAATACACACACACAAATACAAATACACACACACGCACGCACACCCCCACACACACACACCCCTACACACCCACACACAAATACACACACACGCACACCCCCACACACCCCCACACACACCCCCACACACACCCCTACACACACACACACACACACCACACACGAGGAGGAGCCAAGCGTGTCCAGATATCTGCATGAATGAGGATAATGGTGTGTGAAGGGCTGGGTTCTGCTGATAATACAATACAAACTTTTACTGAGGTCAAACTTCAACCGCAATAAATATAAGGCACAAGCTCTTTAGTCAGTTTGGGAGGAAGAGACAAGAGCAGAGCCAGAGGAGCAGATGAGCAGACAGGAGCAGAGCCAGAGGAGCAGACGAGCAGACAGGAGCAGAGCAGACAAGAGCAGAGCCAGAGGAGCAGAGCCAGAAGAGGTGAAGAGCTAGACTGAGATGTTCTGGAGATGTGAGTTAATATAGAATAGCTAAATGGAGCTAATAATGCAGAGGAGAGGGTCAGACGGAGCAGAGGATGAAGAGTGGCAGAGGAGCAGAGGATCAGATGGAGCAGAGGAGTAGGTGATCAGACAGCAGATATTCTTGTGCAATGGCGTCTCTGTATTTTCTGATTGATTTTTTATCTGTTGTATTTTCATAACGATGCTGTGGCACTGTTTTGGTAAAAAAAACACACAAAAAAAACATGACATATCCGACGTGTGAGATTGGATCCTGCCGTTTTTCAAAGTGAAAACAAAAATGTGCAAATAAACAAACAGCAGGAGGGAAAGCAGCACAATCACATGACCCACTCCGGCTCTGAGGAGCACATCAGCCTCATTCAAACGACTCAGGATTTTAACAAGCAGCGAAATAAGACAAGATAAATACATCAGATTTGAAATCACATTTGAATGGTTTGTTAAAAAAGCATTCATTTTTTATCAGTCAAACCCTCCTTAATAAATGTGTTTAGTTTTGTCCTTTCCAGGTACCCATAGGAACATATTGGTTAGCATTAGCACCACATGTTAGCACAGGTCTGGTTTACATTTACTATTCCACCTCTGTTCAGCTCTCTTCATACTCTGAGGATGTTTTGGATCCCAGACACCAGCAGCTCAAGAGAGTTACTTGTGTCCGCAGGAGCTTGGATTAGAGCCGCTGCTACCACACAAGTTTTGGATATATTGATGGGTATGTAGATTTTTTTTTTTTTTTTTTTCAAATCACATAAACCCCAGATACAAGGAGAACATGACCAAATCAAATAAAGCTTTTACAATTTAAATTCTGAATGACATTGGACCTGATGGACAAGTTATTTATGTTATGAATTTGTGTTTTGGCCAATTATCCAATCAGAAAGCAGAATGAGCCTCACATAGTTCTCTCATTTGGGTTGTGAGTTCCAATGCTGAAATCCAGTTGGTTTAAACCTAAAATGCTCTGATCTGGACGGTCACTACCTAAACCCCAGCACCTGCAGCCAATCATGACTCAGTGCTAGTCTTGTATCCGTCTCTATCTACAGGTCAAGGCTCTGGACTCACAGGCTCAGATGGGGTTGTAGTATTTTTATATTCCCTTCTTTAACCAATGGACTCAGAGATACAGAAGCTCTTTTCCTGAGTCTCTTTTGTTTTGGCCGATCCCTGGAGTCGTGTTGAATATCAGAAACTGCAGCTCCATCACTCAAACCTAGAGAAAAGGGAGACATTTTGTATTAAACACGCCAAGACATACAACCGTCCACTGGTGGCGCTAGAGATCCCACACTCCCTTCCCGTCTATATATCTCGTACACATAAATAACAGATGAGGTGTGAGTGTATGTGAGCTCTGCAGAGGCCGGACTCAGCCCTGCTCATTCTGAACATGTTGGTCTGGATTCGGAGCTGCTCGGGTCAGTCCTGGCTCTTATCTGCGGTGAACCACAGAGGCCCTGGATCAGAAAACAGGAGCGAGCTGAGGGTTTGATCCTTGCTCAGGGGCAACCGGGCCTGGGAAAACATAGGTTACAGTTCAAATCAGATCAAACAGTTCAAATTCAGATTCATTACATTTATAAAAGATTCAGCTGTGCTCATAATGCTCTATTTATTCTGCTGTTTTGTGTCATTTCAGTGATGGTCCTGTTCTGTTCTGTACAGAGCTGTGGGGGCCACAGGCTGTTGTAAATGTGCTTTAAAATAATAATAATACATACACTACATTTTATTTATAAGTGCCTTTAAAAACACCCAAGGACATACTACTATACTGTAAGTTAAAAACATTAAATCCGGTACAAAAACACAATACAATACGAAACTGTATATAAATACCTTCAACAGCCGGGGGAAGTGCCCCAGGAGCTGGAGGTCTTGTCTTCATTCAATGGTTTATTACAGCACCTACAACGATCTTTGTGTGGGTGTGTGTGTTGCTCCAATTCCAGCTCCAGTGGATCTGGTCTCATGTTTATTTGTTCGTTTATCGATGTGGTTTAGTCCTAAGTTTAGTCCTTGTTTAGTCCTGGTTAGGTCCTGGTTTGAGGTCATTTTAGTCCTGATATAGACTTGCTTTGATCCTGTTCTAGTCCTGGTTTAGTCTTGGTTTAATCCTGGATTAGTTCTGGTTTAGTCCCAGTTTAGCCCTGGTTTAGTCCTGTTTACACTTGGTTTAGTCCTGATTTAGTCTTGGTTTAGTCCTGGTTTAGTCCTAGTTTGATGTCAGTTTAGTCCTGATATAGACTTGCTTTGGTCCTGTTCTAGTCCCAGTTTAGCTCCAGTTTTGCTCTGATGTGTATCTGAAATAGCAGTGTCACGGAGCAGAGAGAGTGCACTCATATCATATGGACATCTTGAGGTGATTGGTTGACACACAGCTCTAGCGGGCTGTGACTGACTGACAGGAACAGAAAGGTGAAAGGGGCAGAACTCGTACTTTTCATGCGTTTCAACTTTCTGTGATACTATGTGACATATTTGGTGACTTTTCCACTTGCGAAAGATAAGATTTTTTGTTTTAAACTGCTAATCACTATGACAACAAATGTATGTTTTTATCATTCTGAGACTCAGAGACAGACAGTGAAGATGGGCCTGTTTGATTATGTTGAATCTAAAGTCAAAGTCCAGTCAGTGTGTGTGTGGGGTGTGTGTGTGTGTGTGTGTGTGTGGTAACTTCATATAAAAAAGTATAAAAAAAAGCAGAGAGAGACAGGCAAAAGTTCAAAAATATCCACTTGTTTTAATGAGAGTCTCCAGGAGCCAGCCCCCCTCAAGAACAGGACCAAGAACAGGACCAAGAACAGGACCAAGAACAGGACCAAGAACAGGACCAAGAACAGGACCACAGGCAGAACTCACCAACATGTTTGAGCTCGGTTCAAATCTCAAGATAGGGTTTGCACATAGAAAATAAAATAAAACGTCAAATATAAAATGTCCAATTGTATTTGAAGTGACAGTTTTATTCTTATTATCTTTATTATTGTTATTGTCAATATGAGAGATGTGCTTCTTGCTGCGAGTGCATCGTCGTAAGGCACAGGCTTAGTTCCTTCTTGAGAAAAATAAATAAAATAAAATATATCTTATTATTTCTATGTTTATTTATTTTGTGTTGATTCTATTTTGGATTCTTAAAAAGTCCAAGTGTGAAGAACCACAGGGGCCGCCGGAGAACTGAAGCTGACATTTTGATATTTTACCTTTTAGTGGAACAAAACAAAAACAAAACAAAAGTTCACACTCAAAAAAATGAAACAAAAATCATTCTAAAACTTTACAAATGTTCAAACCAAAATGAGCAGCGGTTTCATGACACTGAAATAAAACACTGCAGCTGTGTCCAGACTAGTGCCTTTTCAAATGAATCAAACCAAAACCAAATCCATCGAGAGGCGAATGTAATGTTTCAGCAACAAAAACACAAGTAAAGTTTAATGCCACACTATGGAACTTTCCAGGCAGAGCAGTCCAGTACATATCACCACTTGTACAGGGTGGCCCAAAAGTCACTGACACTTTTCAATCTTCAACAGCTCCTATAATTCTTAAGTTATACTCACCAACTTTTAGCAGCAGTTAAACTCAACATTCTGAGAGTTTTGGCAATATATACTGTTAGAATTGTTCACTTACACTTGAACTTATCACTACTTAAACAAGGGAAAGTAAAAATGACCTAATTAAGTGTCCACCATTTTCGGTTTTGCACTGATTATCCCTATCCTACACACTTTGCATAACATTTAAAAGCATTTCTGGGCTTATGGCTCTTTATTTGACCCTTAATTTTACGTTTTAAGTCATTTATTGTCTGAGGTTTATTCACAAACACCTTTTCTTCAAGATCGCCCCACAGGAACAAATTGGGACTAGTCAGGTCTCAGGAGAACACATACTGCACCCTGTCTTTGAAAATAACTTATTATTACTTTAAATTATATATATATTATACTATATTTGCTCATATTAATGTCAGAAGGGTAGTTCTAAATGCCCTGAAAAATAAAATAAAAATATTTAGAAACAAAAGAGTAATGCATTATTTTCAACTGTCAGTGAGTTTTAGGTCAACCTGTACTTTTGAGTATCCTACAGTATATATTCTGAACATATCAAGATGACGGCAAATCAAACTCTGGTATTGAAGACTCTCAGCAGCTCTGTGTCAGATTAAAAAGGCTGGTCTGCAAAATGAACTGTTTGGAGCGTTCGACCACGTTATAACATTTCCTCATCAAAAACATGCCTCAAGTGTTTTTTGAATCACGTTTGAGAGATGCCAGAGTGTAATACCTCCGCTTTAACGAGTTGTACAGTGAAGAAACAAGCGGCGGCACAGTGGTTATCTCTCTCTCTCACCTCACAATAACGAGATCTCAGGTTCAGTCCCCATAATGAGAAAAAGTCTGTCTTTACCTTTACTTCCTCCGCAGACGGCAGGGATCCGCCACGCCGCACGGAACACGACACGCTGGGACGTTAAATATGGAAACTAAAAGGTCACAGAGCGTGCCATAGAACACTCAGTTTGGACGTTTTAAACCTGATCCACAGCTGCTCTCAAACTGTCAGTGATATTTAAAATAAACAAATTTAAAGAGATACCAACTCCAACCACTAGGGGTCAGAAAACAAACAAATAAAAAATCCAAAGGTGAGGAAAAGCAGTGGTTATCGATTTGGCTCCTTTTGAAGTGAGCGCATTCAAAGAGATACCCACTCCAACCACCAGGGGTCAGAAAACAAACAAAAATAAACACGCAAAAGCAGCGGTCATCGATTTGGCGCCTGGTCCCATTCGGCTCCTTTTGAACTGATCTTGTTTAACTCATGTCCCGTTCAGCCTAAACATTTATATTTCAAAGTTTGACCATTTCAGAGTTTATTCTTAGAAACAGAAACAAAAAACAACCCTATTTAACCAGAACCATCACAGTTATCTGTTTTAAAGAAATCAGAAACTTGATTTAAACCTCGCTCCTTGCTGTTTCCTTTGTTTAAATATGTCATCATCACACAGAGCAAGGGTTTATCAGTAAAACTCTTCATATTCCAAGAGTAAATCTCGTCAAATTAATCTAAAAAAATGAGGTTTGTCCAAAGTATGGTTACTATGGCAACTTGGGCCAAAGTATCTGGGCATGCTCAGTGTGAAACGCCAAGCCAAATCAGGTGAGGCTCCAAATCGCCGACAGCAGCAATGGACGGCTTTGTGTGTTTAAGTTCAAACAAAATAATACAAATCCAGATGATTCTAAAGTTTATCCCTATGCGTCGTCAGTAATTCAAAACCAACAAGTCAAACTATTACTCAAAGCTTTTCAAAATAAAATATATTCTCTTTTTAAGAAACACATTCAAAGCAAGCGTACACACATTAGCTTTCAAAGGTGAATTCTAGCTGAAAATCTACGGGAGGAACCTGAAAGTGTAACTATTGTAAATGTTTTTTGAGAATAAAAATTCATCTTTTTGGCCGAAATCTGAAAATTGACGACAAAACTCATTTAACTTTCAGATCTCAAAAGATTCACCATTTTGCATAATCCAAATATGTATTAACAACCACACTCAATAAATAAATGCTTTTAACTCCACACAAACAAGTTCTCTTTATAAAACTGCCTTTAGAAACAAAAATAAAGGTTTAAAATCACTTGGGATGGGTGCGTGTTTGGATTTTGGAGGGGTCGACTGGCTCCAGTGATCCTCCGTAAAGAAGTCTTTTGGCATTTGTGGTTCCAGTTTTTTTTTTTTCTGTTGAGTTGTGAATTTTTGTCAAATCTGTAAAAGTGAAGAAGAGTCCGACAGGAAAAGGAGAGTTTTGAGTCGATTTAGAAACGTACAAAGTCCTTTTGTTTGTTCTGTGTTTCGGTTGCCACGGTTACAGGTCGAGAGAATGGTGCGCTCACAGCAAACTGGACCAAACCACGAAGAAGAAACACATGTACTGAAATGTGTTTGGAGCAAGTTACGTACATGAGAATGAAAGCACTCATTTTATAAAAGAGGGTATTTTACTTCAGCATATTAACATGTTTTATATGTTTCACTTTTGTCTTTGACGCTCATCCCTTTTCTCTCTATGTTAAGTCACTCCCCCTTCAGAGCGCACAACCAGCATACATCCCACTAATGAAACTACCGCACATCACATCAGGTTTGTCAAGTTGCTGTGTGCAGTTTTGCATCATGTTTTTGTATATTTATGGAGAATTGTCATGTGGGAGCATGGGTGACATAGGCTTGTGGGTGGAGCCTCGTACTGCTAACCATAAGGAGGGTTCGAATACAACCTGGGAGAGATCTCTAAATTACTTAAACATGCATGGATGACATCATAATACCCCCTGTTTATTATAGGCAAATTATAGGTATAGCTTATTTTAGCTTATTTTTTAAACATAAAATACTCTTATTCCAAATGAAATATGAAATGATGATGATGATGAAGATGTTTACTTACAGTGAATTACATAAACAAACAACAAAAAAAGTTTAAATTATAGTCTGTTGTCCTTCATGAGTAGTTATCTCAGTTTATATAATGGAAAAATCCAAATGTAATGTTGATACGGTTGATCTGAGGTTTAAAGAAAAAAACAAAACAAAAATGTATATATAAAAATAAATAAAAAGTTCTAAATATGAATCTGCAGTTATTTTCATTTTATTTTATAACTAGTTATTTTTTATTATTTCAGATCCACGTATTTACCAATGGAGTAATGGACCTATTTTAAGTGTCAGATAATAATATATCACATCATTTTTGCATGAAATCCTAAAATAGACATTTTAACCTGATCTGTGTCCTCCTCTCCTACATTTTTAGTTTCGACCCAAAATTATTATCTTTGAAACTCATTTTCCTCAATCTCCATAAATCTGAATTCTCCATAAATTTGAATTCAAAACTTTAAAATTCACCAAAGTGTCTCAAAAGCTCATCTGTGTCATGATCTCAAATGTAAACGCTTAGATCCTGCATGGCCTTATTGTTACTAAAAGCCAGAGCCCTCTTTGTAAGTCATGAAAAGTGTGAGTGATTATTTTGTCAGGAGTTTGCAGTAAAAGCACCATGCCCTCCTCACAGTACTTACTCTAAACACAGCTCTCAAAGGCTTCACCAGTACAAAATGTGTGAGTTTCATTTAAATATTGGCACAAAATCTGGTCCGTTGGCAGCTTGAGTGAAAAATGTATCTCCATGTTGCTGTTTGTAGTGGTTTCCCTCTCCGGCTCGTTCAGGGAGCGGGGAGCGTTCCAGTTTTTGTCCTGGTGGGGGTCCGTGTTCATGAGTCCTAGAGGCACACGTTGTAGCTGATCTGGCAGGTGGAGCCCACTCCTGCCTGGGAGAGGAACAGCCGCCCGTTGGGACACACACACACCTCGTACACCGTTTGTCTGGTCCCTGAAGACGAGCTCGAGGCCTTTCCCTCCGGCAGACGCATCAGACGGATCCTGTGAGCGTCCAGAGATATCTACGAGACAGAGGGGGAAATTATGTAACTGTAAAGGCCGTATGTCGCATATGATAGAAAATCCTCAAAGTCTGTTGTATCAGGCCCATAGACTGTATATTTAAATGGACATAGTTAACCTGCTAGCTGCCACTTTCCAAACAGGAAGTTGACTCTGGCGCCAATTCACTTTACATTGAAAAACTGTGGCCTCTCTCTGTAGTCGCTGCTGTCAGACTTGTCATTTTGGTCTTAAAATGTTTGTATTAACCCACTCTATATGATCCTGGGGTTTTTATTTTGCTATTTTCATCCATAAATCATGATATGAACATTAAAACTGGCAAATCAGGCGCCGTCTTTCCCTGACGACACTCCGGTTAGTCCAATTCTTTATAGTTTATGATCAGCCCCCTTACTGAGCCCTTTACTAGTCTGTATATATGTGAGAATGCACCCCTGGATTTACAAAAAAAAAAAAAAATGACTACAGATTTAAAGAAAAGGCAGTGTGTAACTTTCTAGAG